>NC_134094.1:34535590-34840590 GCF_000715075.1 Nicotiana tabacum | reverse complement strand
TTGCAGCGTGCAACCCGATCCCACAATATATTCATTTTCATTTAATCATGTTGTGGCGTGCAACTCGATCCTCAATATATCTTTTCAATCGATTGTGTTACGGCGTGCAACCCACTCCTCCAATATTTTCATTTCAATCAATTTTGTTCTGTTGCGGCGTGCAACCCGCTCCTCCAATAATATAATTTACCAATTCTTATAAAAGAAATTACTCCAATAAATGCAACAATTAATATGAAATTATAAGACAACAAGCATACAATAATTATTATTTATTTAGAAATAAGTAATGACAAGTAGCAATTAATTATAGAAATTAAGGAGGGAATATGTAATTTAATAATTAGTATGTTAAATGTCAAGTAGCAATTAAGTCACATAAATCAAATAAGCATGTAGCAATTATAGCATGGATTCAAGACATAATATTGAGCAAGGAATATGAGAGAAATAATTAATATAATAATTAATTCATAATTTAAAATAATTTATGATTTTCAAATAGTTATGCAAACAATTAATTTGACGACGTATAGACACTCGTCACCTCGCCTATACGTCGTACACATGAATTTCATATAACAAATAATTCAAGAATTCTATTCCCTCAAGTCAAGGTTAACCACGACGCTTACCTTGCTTCGCAACTAATTTCAAGATTCCAATTCATGTCCGAAAGCTTCAAATCTAGTCACAAACAATTAAATATATTCAACACGAATCGTAGGAATTAATTCCATATGAATTTACTACTTTTCCGGATTAAAATCCGAAATTCATTTTAAAAATCGATAGTGGGACCCACATCTCGAATCCCGAAAAAACTCACAAAATCCGAACTCCCGTTCCGACACAAGTTCAACCAAACAAAAATTATTGAATTCCGACATCAAATAGACCTTCAAATCTTCATTTTACATTTTTGAAAGATTTTATAAAAATCTGATTTTCATCAATAGATTCATGGATTCATGATGTAAATGAGAATTGAATCATGAAATATAATCAATATAGGATAAAGAACACTTACCCCAATGTGTTTCCGTGAAAATCGTCCAAAAATTGCCTTACCCGAGCTTAAAATCGTGAATAATAAAAAATGGGACGAAATCCCATTTCTAGAACATAAGTTCTGCTGTCCACAGATTTCTTCTTCGCGAACGCGACAGGACCCTCGTGTTTGCGAAGCACATATTTGTGCTGCCCTAGATTCATCTTTGCAAATACGAGGGTAGTCTCGCGAACACGATGCTTTTCCAAGCTTGGCCTTCATGAACGCGGTCTCCCCTTCGCGAACGCGAAGCCTTATCGCCTGGTGCCCATCCACGCCTCGCCCTTCTACGCGAACGCGAACGCGAACACTCCCACGCGTTCGCGATGAACACTATCCATTACCCTTCGCGAATGCGAAGAGTAAATTTTTCTTACCTGCAGTTCCTCTTCGTGAACGCGAGACCCCTCTCGCGAACGCGATGAAGGAAACCAAATACCGCACCAGAAAAATTCCATCAAAGTTCCAAGTCCAAAATTCAACCCGTTAACCATCTGAAACTCACCCGAGGCCCCCGGTATCTCAACCAAGTACACCAACAAGTCCTAAAACATCATACGAACTTAGTTAAAACCTCAAATCACATCAAACGATGCTAAAACCATGAATCATACCACAATTCAAGCTTAAGGAACTTAAGAATTTTCAACTTCTATATTCGATGCTGAAAACTATCAAATCAAGTCTGATTGACCTCAAATTTTATACACAAGTCATAAATGACATAATGGACCTATTCAAATTTTCAGAATCGGATTTCGACCCCGATATCAAAAAGTTAACTTCTCGGTCAAACTTCCAAACTTAAATTTCTATTTTAGCCATTTCAAGCCTAATTTAACTACGGACTTCCAAAAACTTTTCCAGACACGCTCCTAAGTCCAAAATCGCCATACGGAGCTATTTGAATCATCAGAACACTAATTCGGGTCCGTTTGATCAAAATATTGACCGAAGTCAACTCAGTTAAGTTTTAAAGCTCTATTTCACATTTTAATCAATTTTTCATATAAAAATTTTCCGAAAAAAATTACGGACTATGCACGCAAGTCGAGGAATGATGAATGGTTCTATTTGAGGTTTTAGAACTCTAAAATAATTATTAAATTTAAAGATGACACATTAGGTTATCACTTTCTCCACCTCTAAAACAAATGTTTGTCCTCAAACGGAATTAAAAAATTACCTGAGCTGGTGAAAAGGTGTGGATATCTACTCTGCATGTTCGACTCAGACTCCCATATAGATGCTTCTACTAGTTGACCTCTCCATTGCACCCGAACTGAAGGGTAACTCTTAGACCTCAACTGTCGGACCTGCCGGGCTAGAATAGCTATCAGCTCCTCTTCATAACTCAAATCTTTGTCCAATTGGACTGAGCTGAAATCTAATACATGGGACAGATCTCCATGATATTTTCGGAGCATAGACACATGAAACACCGGATGAACTGCCGATAAACTAGGTGGTAGTGCAAGCATGTAGGCTACTTCTCCCACCCTTTTAAGAATTTCAAAGGGTCCAATATACCTAGGGTTCAACTTGAACTTCTTTCCGAATCTCATTACACCTTTCATAGGTGAAACCCGGAGCAATACTCATTCTCCAACCATGAATGCAATATCTAGAACTTTATGATCGGCATAACTCTTTTGCCTAGACTGAGCTGTGCGAAGTCAATCCTGAATAATCTTGACCTTATCCAAGGCGCCATCTGAATGCTCGACTGGTAGCTGTTATTATAGGCAAACTCTGCAAGTGGCAAGAACTGATCCCAAGAACCTCCAAAGTCTATAACACAAGCGTGAAGCATATCTTCCAATATCTGAATAGTGCGCTCTGACTGTACGTCTGTCTGTGGAGGAAATGTGGTACTCAACTCAATCTGTGTTCCTAACTCACACTGTACAGCCCTCCAGAAGTGCTAAGTGAACTGCGTACCTCAATTAGAAATGATAGACAGGGGTACACCGTGAAGGCGGACAATCTCGCGGATGTAAATCTCCACTAACCGCTCTGAAGAATAGATAACTGCTACTGGAATAAAATGTGCTGACATGGTCAAACTGTACACAATGACCCATACTGCATCGAACTTCCTCTAAGTCTATGGGAGTCCAACAAAAAAATCCATAGTGATACGCTCCCACTTCCACTCAGGAATTTCTAACTTTTGAAGCAAACTACTAGGTCTCTGATGCTCGTACTTGACTAGTTGACAATTTAAACACTGAGCTACATATGCAACTATATCCTTTTTCATTCTCCTCCACCAATAATGTTGTCGCAAATCTTGATACATTTTGGCGGCTCCCGGATTAATAGAATACCGGAAACTGTGGGCCTCCTCAAGAATTAATTCACGAAGTCCATCCATATTAGGCACACAAATACGACCCTGCATTCACAGAACTCCATCTTCCCCTACAGCAACTAGTTTGGCACCACCGTGCCGCACCGTGTCCTTAAGGACAAGCAAATGAGGATCATCATACTATCACTCTATGATACGCTCATACAAGGAAGATCGAGCGACTGTGCAAGCTAGAACCTGACTGGCTCTGAAACATCTAACCTCATGAACTGATTAGACAAAGTCTGAACATCTGCAACTAACTGTCTTTCACCAACCGGAATATACACAAGGCTGCCCATACTCACAGCCTTTCTACTCAAAGCATCGGCCACCACATTAGCCTTTCTGGGTGATACAAAATGGTGATATCATAGTCTTTCAACAGCTCCAACCATTTTCTCTGCCTCAAATTGAGATCTTTTTGTTTGAACAGATACTGTAGACTACGATGATCAGTGAGTACCTTACACGAGACACCGTAAAGGTAATGCCTCCAAATCTTCAGCACATAAACAATGGCTGCCAATTCTAAGTCATGAACAGGGTAATTATTTTCATGAACCTTCAACTATCGTGACGCATATGCAATCACTCTTCCATCTTGTATTAATACTGCACCAAGCCCAATGCGAGATGAATCTCAATACACCGTATAAGATCCTGAACTTATGGGCAATACCAACACTGGCATCGTAGTCAAAGCGGTCTTGAGCTTTTGAAATCTCAACTCACACTCATCTGACCATCTGAATGGGGCACCCTTCTGGGTCAATTTGGTCAGTAGGGATGCTATAGATGAAAACCCCTCCATAAACCGGCGATAATAACTTGCCAAATCGATGAAACTCTGGATCTTTGTAGCTGAAGTAGATCTAGGCCAATTCTGAACTGCCTCAACCTTCTTAGGATCCACTTTTATGCCTTATGTCGATACAACATGCCCCAAGAAGGCAACTAAGTTTAACCGAAATTCACATTTTGAAAATTTGGCATATAACTGATTATTTTTCAAAGTCTGAAGCATACTCCGACGATGTTGCTCATGTTCCTCTCGACTGCTGGAGTAAATCAAGATGTCATCAATGAATACAACCATAAAGGAATCCGGATAGGGCTTGAATACCCAGTTCATCAAATCCATAAATGTTGTTGGGGCATTTGTCAGCCCAAATGACATCACTAGAAATTTATAATGCCCATACCGAGTTCGAAAAGATGTCTTAGGGACATCATATGCCCTAATCTTCAACTGATGATAGCCAGATCTCAAGTTAATCTTCGAAAATACCTTGGCACCCTGAAGCTGATCGAATAAGTCATCAATTCTTGGCAATGGATACTTGTTCTTGATAGTAGCCTTGTTCAACCGCCGGTAATCTATACACATTCGCATTGAACTATCTTTCTTCTTTACAAATAACACGGGTGCACCCCAGGGCGAGACGCTAGGTCTAATGAATCCCTGATCAAGCAAGTCTTGTAACTGATCCTTCAATTCCTTTAGCTCCAGCGGGGCCATACGGTATGGTGGAATAGAAATGGTCTAGGTTCCCGAAGCCAAATCAAAATAGAAATCAATATCCCTGTCGGGTGGCATCCCCGGCAAATCTGCAGGAAATACATCTGGAAACTCACGGACAACTGGGACTGAATCTATAGAAGTAACATCCGCACTGGGATCATGAATATAAGCCAAATAAGCTAGACACCCCTTCTCGACCATATGCCGAGTTTTCACGTAAGAGATAACCTTGCTGGTGGAATGGCCAAGAATCCCTTTCCACTCTATTCGAGGTAACCCTGGCATGGATAAGGTCACCGTCTTGGAGTGACAGTTCAATACAGCATGATAAGGTGACAACCAATCCATTCCCAAGATAACATCAAAATCTACCATATCAAGAAGTAGAAGATCCACGCTAGTCTCAAGACTCCCAATAGTAACAACGCGCGAATGATAGACATGATCTACAGCGATAGAATCTCCCACCGGTGCAGACACACACACATAAGCACTCAGGAAATCACGAGGCACAACCATATATGAAGCGAAGTAGGAGGACACATAGGAGTAAGTATATCCTGGATCAAATAAAACTGAAGCATCTCTATGGCAAACTAGAACAATACCTGTGATCACGGCATCGGATGACTCAGCCTTAAGTCTAGCTGGAAAAGCATAAAATTGGGACTAGGCCTCACTAGTCTTAACTATATCTCTGGGACAGGCCATAGCTCGCTGGCCTCCACCTCTAACTGTCTAACCTCTACCTCTAACAGTCTGACCTCCACCTCTAATAGTATGACCCCTGCCCTTAGCTGGTCGGGCAGGCGGTGGAGCAACCGGTGCCGGTATGATGGCACGAGAATTCTGCTGAAATCTGTTGCTCAACAACCTAGGGCAATGCCTCCTGATGTGAACAATGTTCCCATACTCATAACACCTATCCTGTTGTCGTGGCTACTGAAGCTGACCCAAACGGGTCGTATAGCTACCATAGTGACTCTGGAGTGGTGGTGCATTGATAAGAGCTAGATGTATACTAAATGTTGGCTGCCTAGAGTAAGGCATAATAGGACCATGACTCCTAGAAGCACTGTGAGATGCCTGAAGTGCTGAATAAAATGGCCTGGGAGGATGACCCCTACCATAAGTACTCCTGCCTAGTTTATACTCTTCTCTGACACTGGCCCTCTCTCTTGTGAAAGAACAATATCGATCCGTCTGGCGACATTAGCAGTCGTCTGAAAAGAAATCTCACTCCCGGTCTCCTTGTCCATCTGTAGCTTGATAGGTTGAACGAGTCCATCAATGAACCTCCTCACCCTCTCTCTCTCTCTCTCTCTCTCTCTCTCTCTCTCTCTCTCTCTCTCTCTCTCTCTCTCTCTCTCTTTCTCTCTCTCTCGGTAGAAAGCAGAAGAAGAGCATGACGGTCTAGATCCATAAAACGGGTCTCATACTGAGTGACTGACATACTGCCCTGCTGGAGACGCTCAAACTGCTTGCGGTAATTCTCTCTCAGTGTGATAGGAAGGAACTTCTCCAGAAATAGCTGCAAGAACTGCTCCCAGGTAAGTGCAGGCGAACCAACTGGTCTAATAAATACATAATCTTTCCACCACCTCTTTGCGTATCCAGTCATCTGAAACACAGCAAAACCAACCCCATTGCTTTCGACTATCCCCATGTTCTGTAATACTTCATAGCAGCGGTCAAGAAAATCATGGGGGTCCTCAGAAGGTGTACCACTCAAATGGATTAGAAATAGCTTGGGAAACATGTCCAACCTCAACAAAGCCTCAGAAGACAAAGCAGGCCTATCACCGGCCTGTGCTACAATAACTGGTTGAACTACCCCAACTGGATGGGCTACTGGAGCCTGATACTGGGAAGCCATCTGCTCCGGAGCGGGAGTAGTGGGAGTTTGTGCTCCTCTCTCAGCCTGTGAGACGGCTGGTGCCACTGGAAATGTACCATTCTGGGCCACGCCCTCCATAAATCTAACCAAAAGGACTAGAGCGTCTTGAAGCAATATAGTAGCTATGAATCCTTCCGGGACCTGAACTGGTCCAACAGGTATATTCTGAGCAGGAACCTCCGCTCCCAAATCTACCTGAGGTTGTACAACAGGTGTTGCTCGAGCTTTAGACTGATCTCTACCTCTGTCTCTACCTCGGCCTCTACCCCTAGTCATAGTTGTCACCGGGGGCTCTGGTCCCTGTTCGTCGGTAGATGTATTACGTGTTCTCACCATCTGCGAGAGAATAAGAGTAGAATGTTTCAATCATCGATGATAGAATAAAATCGCACGAGAGAGTAGAATATAAGTGAAATTGCTCCTAAACTCCATAGCTTCTGGAAGATAAGTACAGACGTCTCCGTACCGATCCTTCAGACTCTACTAAGCTTGCTCGCGACTCATAAGACATATGTAACCTAGTGCTCTGATACCAACTGTCACGACCCAAAATTCCCACCTTCGGGACCGTAATGACGCCTAACATTTCACTTGTTAGGCAAGTCAATGTTATAATAATATTAGTCATTCTTAAACAATTTTAAATTAATTAATAACAAAGAAACAGATGTGGAAATAAAATCTGAAATAAAGTGAATAATCCATAATAATAGCGATGTCTAAATACCATCCCAGAACTAGTGTCACAAGTGCACGAGCTACTAAAATAATACAAATAAAGGTCTGAATAAAAATAAAGTTGTCTGAAAGAAATACACAGTTACGATAAAGTGGAATGGGACTTCAGAACTCCGAACGCCATGTAGTTATACCTCAAGTCTCCTGTGAATACCTAAACTCAAGCAAATCTACTGTACACCACTAGGACCAACTCCGATATCTGCACAAGAAGTGCAGAGTGTAGTATGAGTACAACCGACCCCATATACCCAGTAAGTGCCGAGCCTAACCTTGACGAAGTAGTGACGAGGCTAAGGCAGGTTAGTCTTCAAAGGAAGAAGCTAATAATAATAATAATAATAATAATAATAATAACAATATCTAGAACTTTATGATCGGCATAACTCTTTTGCCTAGACTGAGCTGTGCGAAGTCAATCCTGAATAATCTTGACCTTATCCAAGGCGCCATCTGAATGCTCGACTGGTAGCTGTTATTATAGGCAAACTCTGCAAGTGGCAAGAACTGATCCCAAGAACCTCCAAAGTCTATAACACAAGCGTGAAGCATATCTTCCAATATCTGAATAGTGCGCTCTGACTGTACGTCTGTCTGTGGAGGAAATGTGGTACTCAACTCAATCTGTGTTCCTAACTCACACTGTACAGCCCTCCAGAAGTGCTAAGTGAACTGCGTACCTCAATTAGAAATGATAGACAGGGGTACACCGTGAAGGCGGACAATCTCGCGGATGTAAATCTCCGCTAACCGCTCTGAAGAATAGATAACTGCTACTGGAATGAAATGTGCTGACATGGTCAAACTGTACACAATGACCCATACTGCATCGAACTTCCTCTAAGTCTATGGGAGTCCAACAAAAAAATCCATAGTGATACGCTCCCACTTCCACTCAGGAATTTCTAACTTTTGAAGCAAACTACTAGGTCTCTGATGCTCGTACTTGACTTGTTGACAATTTAAACACTGAGCTACATATGCAACTATATCCTTTTTCATTCTCCTCCACCAATAATGTTGTCGCAAATCTTGATACATTTTGGCGGCTCCCGGATTAATAGAATACCGGAAACTGTGGGCCTCCTCAAGAATTAATTCACGAAGTCCATCCATATTAGGCACACAAATACGACCCTGCATTCACAGAACTCCATCTTCCCCTACAGCAACTAGTTTGGCACCACCGTGCCGCACCGTGTCCTTAAGGACAAGCAAATGAGGATCATCATACTATCACTCTATGATACGCTCATACAAGGAAGATCGAGCGACTGTGCAAGCTAGAACCTGACTGGCTCTGAAACATCTAACCTCATGAACTGATTAGACAAAGTCTGAACATCTGCAACTAACTGTCTTTCACCAACCGGAATATACACAAGGCTGCCCATACTCACAGCCTTTCTACTCAAAGCATCGGCCACCACATTAGCCTTTCTGGGTGATACAAAATGGTGATATCATAGTCTTTCAACAGCTCCAACCATTTTCTCTGCCTCAAATTGAGATCTTTTTGTTTGAACAGATACTGTAGACTACGATGATCAGTGAGTACCTTACACGAGACACCGTAAAGGTAATGCCTCCAAATCTTCAGCACATAAACAATGGCTGCCAATTCTAAGTCATGAACAGGGTAATTATTTTCATGAACCTTCAACTATCGTGACGCATATGCAATCACTCTTCCATCTTGTATTAATACTGCACCAAGCCCAATGCGAGATGAATCTCAATACACCGTATAAGATCCTGAACTTATGGGCAATACCAACACTGGCATCGTAGTCAAAGCGGTCTTGAGCTTTTGAAATCTCAACTCACACTCATCTGACCATCTGAATGGGGCACCCTTCTGGGTCAATTTGGTCAGTAGGGATGCTATAGATGAAAACCCCTCCACAAACCGGCGATAATAACTTGCCAAATCGATGAAACTCTGGATCTTTGTAGCTGAAGTAGATCTAGGCCAATTCTGAACTGCCTCAACCTTCTTAGGATCCACTTTTATGCCTTATGTCGATACAACATGCCCCAAGAAGGCAACTAAGTTTAACCGAAATTCACATTTTGAAAATTTGGCATATAACTGATTATTTTTCAAAGTCTGAAGCATACTCCGACGATGTTGCTCATGTTCCTCTCGACTGCTGGAGTAAATCAAGATGTCATCAATGAATACAACCATAAAGGAATCCGGATAGGGCTTGAATACCCAGTTCATCAAATCCATAAATGTTGTTGGGGCATTTGTCAGCCCAAATGACATCACTAGAAATTTATAATGCCCATACCGAGTTCGAAAAGATGTCTTAGGGACATCATATGCCCTAATCTTCAACTGATGATAGCCAGATCTCAAGTTAATCTTCGAAAATACCTTGGCACCCTGAAGCTGATCGAATAAGTCATCAATTCTTGGCAATGGATACTTGTTCTTGATAGTAGCCTTGTTCAACCGCCGGTAATCTATACACATTCGCATTGAACTATCTTTCTTCTTTACAAATAACACGGGTGCACCCCAGGGCGAGACGCTAGGTCTAATGAATCCCTGATCAAGCAAGTCTTGTAACTGATCCTTCAATTCCTTTAGCTCCAGCGGGGCCATACGGTATGGTGGAATAGAAATGGTCTAGGTTCCCGAAGCCAAATCAAAATAGAAATCAATATCCCTGTCGGGTGGCATCCCCGGCAAATCTACAGGAAATACATCTGGAAACTCACGGACAACTGGGACTGAATCTATAGAAGTAACATCCGCACTGGGATCATGAATATAAGCCAAATAAGCTAGACACCCCTTCTCGACCATATGCCGAGTTTTCACGTAAGAGATAACCTTGCTGGTGGAATGGCCAAGAATCCCTTTCCACTCTATTCGAGGTAACCCTGGCATGGATAAGGTCACCGTCTTGGAGTGACAGTTCAATACAGCATGATAAGGTGACAACCAATCCATTCCCAAGATAACATCAAAATCTACCATATCAAGAAGTAGAAGATCCACGCTAGTCTCAAGACTCCCAATAGTAACAACGCGCGAATGATAGACATGATCTACAGCGATAGAATCTCCCACCGGTGCAGACACACACACATAAGCACTCAGGAAATCACGAGGCACAACCATATATGAAGCGAAGTAGGAGGACACATAGGAGTAAGTATATCCTGGATCAAATAAAACTGAAGCATCTCTATGGCAAACTAGAACAATACCTGTGATCACGGCATCGGATGACTCAGCCTTAAGTCTAGCTGGAAAAGCATAAAATTGGGACTAGGCCTCACTAGTCTTAACTATATCTCTGGGACAGGCCATAGCTCGCTGGCCTCCACCTCTAACTGTCTAACCTCTACCTCTAACAGTCTGACCTCCACCTCTAATAGTATGACCCCTGCCCTTAGCTGGTCGGGCAGGCGGTGGAGCAACCGGTGCCGGTATGATGGCACGAGAATTCTGCTGAAATCTGTTGCTCAACAACCTAGGGCAATGCCTCCTGATGTGAACAATGTTCCCATACTCATAACACCTATCCTGTTGTCGTGGCTACTGAAGCTGACCCAAACGGGTCGTATAGCTACCATAGTGACTCTGGAGTGGTGGTGCATTGATAAGAGCTAGATGTATACTAAATGTTGGCTGCCTAGAGTAAGGCATAATAGGACCATGACTCCTAGAAGCACTGTGAGATGCCTGAAGTGCTGAATAAAATGGCCTGGGAGGATGACCCCTACCATAAGTACTCCTGCCTAGTTTATACTCTTCTCTGACACTGGCCCTCTCTCTTGTGAAAGAATAATATCGATCCGCCTGGCGACATTAGCAGTCGTCTGAAAAGAAATCTCACTCCCGGTCTCCTTGTCCATCTGTATCTTGATAGGTTGAACGAGTCCATCAATGAACCTCCTCACCTCTCTCTCTCTCTCTCTCTCTCTCTCTCTCTCTCTCTCTCTCTCTCTCTCTCTCTCTCTCTCTCTCTCGGTAGAAAGCAGAAGAAGAGCATGACGGTCTAGATCCATAAAACGGGTCTCATACTGAGTGACTGACATACTGCCCTGCTGGAGACGCTCAAACTGCTTGCGGTAATTCTCTCTCAGTGTGATAGGAAGGAACTTCTCCAGAAATAGCTGCAAGAACTGCTCCCAGGTAAGTGCAGGCGAACCAACTGGTCTAATAAATACATAATCTTTCCACCACCTCTTTGCGTATCCAGTCATCTGAAACACAGCAAAACCAACCCCATTGCTTTCGACTATCCCCATGTTCTGTAATACTTCATAGCAGCGGTCAAGAAAATCATGGGGGTCCTCAGAAGGTGTACCACTCAAATGGATTAGAAATAGCTTGGGAAACATGTCCAACCTCAACAAAGCCTCAGAAGACAAAGCAGGCCTATCACCGGCCTGTGCTACAATAACTGGTTGAACTACCCCAACTGGATGGGCTACTGGAGCCTGATACTGGGAAGCCATCTGCTCCGGAGCGGGAGTAGTGGGAGTTTGTGCTCCTCTCTCAGCCTGTGAGACGGCTGGTTCCACTGGAAATGTACCATTCTGGGCCACGCCCTCCATAAATCTAACCAAAAGGACTAGAGCGTCTTGAAGCAATATAGTAGCTATGAATCCTTCCGGGACCTGAACTGGTCCAACAGGTATATTCTGAGCAGGAACCTCCGCTCCCAAATCTACCTGAGGTTGTACAACAGGTGTTGCTCGAGCTTTAGACTGATCTCTACCTCTGTCTCTACCTCGGCCTCTACCCCTAGTCATAGTTGTCACCGGGGGCTCTGGTCCCTGTTCGTCGGTAGATGTATTACGTGTTCTCACCATCTGCGAGAGAATAAGAGTAGAATGTTTCAATCATCGATGATAGAATAAAATCGCACGAGAGAGTAGAATATAAGTGAAATTGCTCCTAAACTCCATAGCTTCTGGAAGATAAGTACAGACGTCTCCGTACCGATCCTTCAGACTCTACTAAGCTTGCTCGCGACTCATAAGACATATGTAACCTAGTGCTCTGATACCAACTGTCACGACCCAAAATTCCCACCTTCGGGACCGTAATGACGCCTAACATTTCACTTGTTAGGCAAGTCAACGTTATAATAATATTAGTCATTCTTAAACAATTTTAAATTAATTAATAACAAAGAAACAGATGTGGAAATAAAATCTGAAATAAAGTGAATAATCCATAATAATAGCGATGTCTAAATACCATCCCAGAACTAGTGTCACAAGTGCACGAGCTACTAAAATAATACAAATAAAGGTCTGAATAAAAATAAAGTTGTCTGAAAGAAATACACAGTTACGATAAAGTGGAATGGGACTTCAGAACTCCGAACGCCATGTAGTTATACCTCAAGTCTCCTGTGAATACCTAAACTCAAGCAAATCTACTGTACACCACTAGGATCAACTACGGTATCTGCACAAGAAGTGCAGAGTGTAGTATGAGTACAACCGACCCCATATACCCAGTAAGTGCCGAGCCTAACCTCGACGAAGTAGTGACAAGGCTAAGGCAGGTCACTTACATTAACCTGTACGCAATAATAATAATAATAATAATAATAATAATAATAATAATAATAATAATAATAATAATAATAATAATAATAATAATAATAATAATAATAATAATAATAATAATAATAATAATAATAATAATAATAATAATAATAATAATAATAATAATAATAATAATAATAATAATAATAATAATAATAATAATAATAATAATAATAATAATAATAATAATAATAATAATAATAATAATAATAATAATAATAATAATAATAATAATAATAATAATAATAATAATAATAATAATAATAATAATAATAATATATTCATTTTTATTTAATCCTATTGCGGCTTGCAACTCGATCCTCAATATATCTTTTCAATTAATTCTGTTGTAGCGTGCAACCCGCTCCTCCAATAATATAATTTACCAATTCTTATAAAAGAAATTACTCCAATATATGCAACAACTAATATGAAATTATAAGACAACAAGCATACAATAATTACGATTTATTTAGAAATAAGTGATGACAAGTAGCAATTAATTATGAAAATTAAGGAGGGAATATGCAATTTAATAATTAGTATGCTAAATGTCAAGTAGCAATTAAGTCACATAAATCAAATAAGCATGTAGCAATTATAGCATGGATTCAAGGCATAATATTGAGGAAGGAATATGAGAGAAACAATTAATATAATAATTAATTCATGATTTAAAATAATTTATGATTTTCAAATAGCTATGAAAACAATTAATTTGACGACGTATAGACACTCGTCACCTCGGTAATACGTTGTTCACATAAATTTCACATAACAAATAACTCAAGGGTTTTATTCCCTCAAGTCAAGGTTAACCACGACACTTATCTCGCTTCGCAACCAATTTCAAGATTCCAATAAACCTTTGCCTCGCGAATTCGTGTCCGAAAGCTTCAAATCTAGTCACTAACAATTCAATATGCTCAACACGAATCGTAGAAATTAATTCCATATGAATTTACTAATTTTCGGGATTAAAATCTTAAATTCATTTTAAATATCGATAGTGGGACCCATGTCACGAATCTCGGAAAAACTCACGAAATCCGAACACCCGTTCCGATACAAGTTCACCATACACAAATTATCGAATTCTAACATCGGATTGACCTTCAAATCTTCATTTTATATTTTTGGAAGATTTTATAAAAATTTAATTTTCATCAATAGATTCATGGATTCATGATGTAAATGAGAATTGAATCATGAAATATATCAATATAGGATAAAGAACACTTACCCCAATGTGTTTTCGTGAAAATTGTCCAAAAATTGCCTTACCCGAGCTTAAAATCGTGAATAATGAACAATGGGATGAAATCTCATTTTCAGAACTTAAGTTCTGTTGTCCAGGGATTTCTTCTTTGCGAACGCGACAGGACCCTCGCGTTCGCGAAGCACATATTTGTGTTGTCCCATATTCAGTCTCGCGAACGCGATGCTTTGCCAAGCTTGGCCTTCGCAAACGCAATCTCCCCTTCGCGAACGTGAAGCCTTATTGTCTGGTGCCCGGCCAGGCCTCGCCCTTCTACGCGAACGCGAACGCGAACGCGCGTTCGCGATGAACAATGTCCATTACCCTTCGCGAACGTGGTGCCCTCTTCGCGAATGCGAAGAGTAAATTTCGCCTGCCTCCAGTTCCTCTTTGCGAATGCGAGACCCCTCTTGCGAACGCGATGAAGGAAAACAGATATTGCACGAGAAAAATTCCAGCAAAGTTTCAAGTTCAAAATTCAACCCGTTAACCATCTGAAACTCACGCGAGGCCCCCGGGATCTCAACCAAATACACCAACAAGTCCTAAAACATCATACGAACTTAGTCGATACCTCAAATCACATCAAACGACGCTAAAACCACGAATCATATCACAATTCAAGCTTAAGGAACTTAAGAATTTTCAACTTCTATATTCGAAGCCGAAACCTATCAAATCAAGTCTGATTGACCTCAAAGTTTGCACACAAGTCATAAATGATATAACGGACCTATTCAAATTTCTAGAATCGGATTCCGACCCTGATATCAAAAAGTCAACTCCCCGGTCAAACTTCCAAACTTAAATTTTTATTTTAGCCATTTCAAGCCTAATTTAACTACGGACTTCCAAAAAAATAACTCGGACACACTCCTAAGTCCAAAATCACCATACGAAGCTATTGGAATCATCAGAACTGATCCGGCTCCATTTGATCAATATATTGACCGAAGTCAACTCAGTTGAGTTTTAAAGCTCTATTTCACATTTTAATCAATTTTTCATATAAAAACTTTTCGGAAAAATTTACGGACTGCGCACGCAAGTCGAGGAATGATGAATGGTGCTATTTGAGGTTTTAGAACATCGAAATAAATATTAAATTTAAAGATGACACATTGGGTCATCACATCGAGAATATTAAAATATACTGCCAATTGCTTTAAATGATAAATTAAATTAAAATTACTAATTGCCAATTCAAATGAGAGAATGAGTTTGGATATAATAATGAATAAGAAACCAAAATGGCAAAGTCTATAAAGAATAAATAAGAACTAATGGTTAGTAAAGTCGATAATATTAGTTGATACTCTTTCTATATTCAATGATATTTTAGGCTCTTAGACTCTGTGTTTTTTACTTTGTAAGTATGCACGATATTTTAATCTCTTTTTAGATGCTACTATCATTAGCACTAAATTAGAATTCATTGTAATAATAGGTAACAACCAAAAACAGAAGAGAATTTATGTTTTTTGAAAGAAAAAAAGAACATTATTTTGGAACTTTGACATGAAGGAATACTTAACAGAAAATTTGATTGTTAGAGAAAAAAGAAGCTATAGTAAGACTGGTTTGGTCAAAGGCCAGAAATCTGAATATAAACATATCGTCTATTCTTAATTTGGTTAAGATCGGTGAAAAGATAAAGATAAATCAAAGTTAGAGCCATTTTGTGAATGATGATAATAGTTCATTAATCAAGATTAATAAAAAAGTATATTAATATTATTTAGTTTTTGTTTATAGTGAACTTTAAATTCAACTAGAGTTATGTCCACTTAAAATTTGGTAAATCTGTTCTGGACAATCTCTTTGTATTCAAGTTGATTATAGCATTTTTTTAAGACGCGAAGGAAGAAACTATGAGTAGATCAAAACCGGGTTAATCAAAATCGGGTTAAATGCATGTGTTATTTAGATTCATATTTTTACATCAATTGCTTATATGTTTGAAAATTTCTATTTGGCAAGATTTCTTCCTTTTTTGATCTATCTAAATATGCTTATTATTATACATTTTCAAGAACTTACGCTTTAAAATTTTTATTTTATAACTCAATTATATTATTTAATAATATATTATTTATCTTTTAATTATATACTTAGTAAGGGTACACGCATAGCGCGCGTACACTGAGACT
Organism: Nicotiana tabacum; assembly: GCF_000715075.1. Classification (NCBI taxonomy): domain Eukaryota; kingdom Viridiplantae; phylum Streptophyta; class Magnoliopsida; order Solanales; family Solanaceae; genus Nicotiana; species Nicotiana tabacum. Next base: position 34,824,032 of record NC_134094.1, on the reverse strand, counting down.
AATTCTTGAAAATGAAGATAGCACATGAATAAATTAAATACTCAACATAGAGAGATCATATCTTAAGGCATAAATAAGAGTATAATAGTTTAAAACATTAATGTTTCTTAAGGGGCATATAATAGAAAAACACGACAAATAATTTGAGATGAAAGGAGCAATTACAGCAAAACACTTCAGCTATTCTGTCTCGGAAATATTATTTAGCACTTTTTTATGTCTAATATCTGTTATCTATAGGTCATTTTATGTACTTCCTGAATTTCTTATAATAGAACAATCAACGTCTTGCAAAAGTGCACCTTCATCTCGCAAAGCAAACAAATGAAAAACGAAAAATGCAATTGAACGCATACAGCACTGAAATTTCACTAAAATTTCTTGATCAACTCAAATGAAAAAATGCTCAAACCAAAACAAACCAATGAGATTGTTCAAGCTTGTTATGAGAAACACTTTAGTATCTGATCTACTGTAAACAGCAGCAGCCAGCTAAATCACAAAAGTGTGGCAGCTAGAAAGGCGGGGGGAAAATGGGAGAAGGATAATCTGAATGAGCACCAGATAGCATTATTTGGAATCAGAAGATAGCTCAAAAAAGGAAGATATTCATGATTCTGGTTGCATTTTCTCGCATTCCTCCCGTATTGACTGGAAAAGTATAGTGGAGAGGTACCGTTCCCCAAAGCTTGGAAATACAACCTACAAAAATTGTTACAATGCATCTTAAACAAGTGATGTCCGCGCGATAATGTGTCATGCAATGAACTCAAAGGAATTTTTTAACAATGCAGAGCTATTAAATCCATAAAAAGATGACTTTGTAAGAAGTACAGGGAAAAACGAATACTATAGTTTGATGAGTTGGAAGACAAAGGATATGAAGGAGCATCCAAAATACACACGTGTCAGAAAAATGCAGATTGAACCTACCGCAATAAGTTTTCCTGCATTCTCAGGTCTCTTCCCAACCTGAATGGCAGCAAGAGCAGCAGCTCCGGAAGAAATCCCAACCTGAATATCAAAATTAGAAAAAGATCATTCAAGTAGCTCAAGATGACAGAATAGCAGACACATTCTGGATCTGTAATACATATGAACTGAAACCCAATACATTCCAATTCGGAGATCATCCAGCATGGTTCATAGAATGATAATAAGTATATATACATTAAATATGGAGTATGCGACATTGCAATTAGACCACTGATAAGGTTTTTATAATGCATCCACAATTTAGAAAAAGGATGAACAAATGGGCATTTGAAGTTTATGTTCGCTTAAAGCAATGTCTCAAAAATCAGCTGATACATAGAATGGTGAAAAAAATAGAATGGTCAAAAAAAAGCACTGACCAATAATCCTTCTTGTAGCGCTAATTGCTTCGCAGTTTCAACAGCTTCATCACTCGATATCTGAAAATTCAAGCAAAGGAGTAAACCCAAAGGAAGATAACATAAAATTTTTATCTATTCTTTTTGTGCACAAAGGAGTAAATGATCTGGATCAAATATTCAAACAAAGCTAAGGAAAGGCCAGTTCTTTTTCTTTTTGTTCTGTGAGGGCTGGGTTGTATGACAAGCATACAGAGATTTATTTTTTGGATAACTGTGGTGCCCCGCAGCTTGCGCGCACCTCGACTAATTCCATAAGTACCTGCTATCTCCCACCAGCAGAGGTACCGGGTAACTCTGTCCACCAAGGCTTGGAGTCTTGAACAGATGAGAAGAAACAACCTCATGTTTTCACCTCTGTTGGGATTTGAACCTGAGACCTCATGGTTCTCAACCCACTTCATTGACCACTAGACCATACCCTTGGATGCTAATACGTCATCAAGATTTAAACTCTACACATCTACTGGATACAGAAGTAATTAACCTATAACTACGGATGCAGAACAGCTAACATTAGCACCAATGCCCATTGTTTAAGAGCAATAAAGAACAAGACTAAGAAACAGGGACCTATGAGGAACAATTCTAAATTCAATAGCAAGGCTTGTGCGCAAAATTATATAACTGAATCAGGATAATTTGTTCTCTAACAGAACTTTACAAGGTAAATAATGCAGATGCATTTATTTGATGAAGAAAAGTGGGATATAAAACAACCCCAACAATTTCGATAGGAGATTAAATTAGGATTAAGAAATGTTCTAGCAGAGTAGCATAGAGTGAAACAGTGCTAAATGAATGAACTATGGCTACATTAACTGTTGAAAGGCAATTCTCAGGCAAATAAAGCTGAATGAACTGTTTGGCCCTCTAAATGTGCTCCAATTAGTTGATGTCTTGGCGAAGCAAGCCATAGATTTTGCATCCCAGTTTTACGAGATGGAAAAAGGAAGAAGTTAGAAATGCCATTTCTAACAAGCTAAAATAACCTTCAAGAATGTCCACACTGACTGATCATATAATCAAACAAAACCACTTATCCTGCCCCGTAAGCTTAGTCTATTCACCAATGTTTTCTCAACGAGTGAAGTATGAAATTTGAAAATTAACTCCATTCAATTTTGATTCAAAGAAAGTTTTAGTATAACCTAAAAGGGAAACAAGACAATAGTGTTGGAAGAGAAGGCAGATTTCACAAATTCAGAAAGTGTCAACAATTTTTGCCCTCTAGAAGCCAGAAAAATGAGGTTAACATTTAGTAAAAGGTAAGACTACGTCAAAATGGTAATAACTACACTACACAACAGAGAAATATAGGTTCACATCAATTACAGGTACACCAACTTTGAGATGGCAACAGTTCTTAGTCTATTATATCTTTGAAACGACTATGTACGACACATGAAATCCTTCATAGTTTTCAATTTTCACAAATAAAGAAGATGAAATTAAAAGCTTTAATGGGATAGATAAAAATAAGACCTCTATCACTTCATCCATGACATCTTGATCTAAGTTCCCCGGAATAAAACCTGCTCCAATCCCTTGAATTTTGTGAGGGCCTGCACTTTCACATTGAAGCAAATAGAACAAGACAGGATTTAACTTCAAAAGCAAAAAGTCAGATCAGCATCTGAATGTCATCTTACCAGGCTTTCCCCCTGATAGTACATTACTTTCTGTGGGCTCCACACCAATAATCTGATAAAGGTAACAGAAAGCAATAGAGAAAAGAGTAAGATTACTTATAGCAATAGAAAGCTCCAGAGCAATAACAGAATAGTGTTTTTTTTTCAAAACAGCATTAATACCTTAATGTTTGGATTTTGCTCTTTAAGGAAGCGCCCTGCTCCTGAAATGGTTCCGCCAGTTCCAATGCCTGCAACAAGTATGTCTATCTTGCCTTTTGTATCTTCCCACATCTCTGGGCCCGTTGTTTCATAGTGTATCTGCACCATACAAGGAAATAAACTTCCCAAAGTGTAACTCAACAATAGCGTCCATTTCACGGGAAAAGAAGAGGGGAGTGGGGGTAGGGAGGTATTATCGTTAAATAGGTAGAAATCATAAAGACGTGCACACACACACATACATAGGAAGGATGTTTAAGTTCAGAGCAAAGGAGAAATTACCACTATCACCATTGGTACTTTAAATTGATTAGGGCAAATTGTAGAGCCAGAGCCATTTAATCTCAGATACTAAGCATTCACTTATAAATTGACACAATAAAAATAAAGAGTGGTTAGTATGTTGGCAGAAGAACCTTGGGATTCGCGGGATTGTCAAATTGTTGAAGGATATAGGCATCTGGTGTGTTATTCAATATTTCTTCAGCCTTTGAAACAGCTCCTTTCATCCCTTTGGCTGGGTCAGTTAAAACAAGTTCAGCTCCAAAAGCTTTCAAAAGAACCCTTCTTTCAAGACTCATTGATGCAGGCATAGTTAAGATGAGCTTGTATCCTCTGGAAGCAGCAATGAAGGCAAGCCCAATGCCTGTGTTTCCACTCGTAGGTTCCACCAGAACAGTCTAAGACAAGTAGAAAAGACAAATAAGAGATAATGCTAAAAAGCGTGACAAATATGTAAGAACTCCAGTCAATTAAAAGAAAATGACATTCAGTTACACTGATATCAGGTATAGTATGACACAGGTGATGTTCCTACGGTTCCACGTCATAAGAACACAAGAGGCTTAGCGTATAATAGATGCATAATAGCCTTTGACCCAACAGAACATTCAAAATATATTAAATCAAGAAACTTGTAAACGTTTGAACATTACATGGTGGACTTATTCCTTTGATTCAGAATGGCGTATGTCAAGTTTTTGTACCAAGAGAGACAATTAGCTCATCGCCCAACTTACCTTCCCTGGAGATATAAGTCCCTTTTCCTCAGCATCAGATATCATACTGAACCCTATCCTGAAATGCAAAAGAAATATCAATCAATCAAACAAACAACTGTCTCAATCTCAAATTAGTTGGGTTGGCCATATGAATCCTCTTGCAATAATTAGACTGTTTTTACATTGGCAAGAACCTAATGCAACCCTCATCTATTCGTTCTTGGAACAGCTATGCTGGGTGAAGCTCACTTGGACAGTATTGGAACCAAAAGTACTATATAAGGAAAAAGCTTTTGATTGTTTTGGAGCATATTGGGTAATCTGAACTAGCTTGTTCACAAGAAGTACATTCGTCTAAGGATGGATTTTCAATTTTAGAGATGTAACCCAAGAGCGGGAAAAAATCATGAACGATGTTAAATTCTACAACAAATTCATTATGATTATGATGGTCATCAGTTTTATATTCACTTCTCAAACTCAAAGTTATGAGAAAAGAATGAAGACAATACAATATGATATTCTATAAGCTGATAGACATGATAACTATAGAGAAGCAGGTTTATATAGCTAATTAAAAGAATATTTCAGCTCGAAATTGTAGGTTGAAGGAAATCCGGATATTGTGATACAAATAAAAACCTCTCTCACCTGTCCTTGACACTGCAGCATGGCTCCATAATCTCAAGTTTAGCAGCAATGTTTGCAACACAACCCTTAACGATAGTATTAAGGTAAACCATTGGTGTGTTCCCAATAAGCTGTCAAATGATATACAAAATTAGCATCACAATATGTACAACAGAAACAAATAGAATAGACATCAGAATAGAGGGGCAAGTAATACCAACAAGTATATGTATCTTTCCTGCTAAAAATCTTTCATACAGTTCAGAGTTGCAACTTGCAAACATATTAAAGGTTCTAAAGTTAAGTAACCCATCTATTACAACAACAACAATAACAACTACGCCTCAATCCCAAACAACAGGCAAATTTTTAGAAAGCCAAACGTTCAACAAAGAAAGTTCCACTGACCCTTAATGGAAAAGAGGAAAAGGGCTTAAATTGGAAACTTGTAAATCCATTTTGGCTTATCATATTTAAACATAACTTGACTAAAATTTTAGAGATATCTCTTAGGCGTGTTTCATATGACTCCAGGAAAATATTTTCCTTGATGAAATCGTCGTTCAGCGTTTGAATTGAATTGTTGCAATATTTTTTAAAAGGAAAAATGATTTCCTTCACTTACGAGCCAAAGTAATTTCTTATACAAATATTTCAAGTGTTACTCCATATCACTTGCTTCAATCAGCACATTATTCGTATCCTTTATATCAAACTTTTTTTTTGTTAACCGAGAAATATATCAAACATTTCATCAAATCATTATCACTATATCCTGTACTACCCCCTGTACAGTTACCATACCAACTTCAATACCGAACCACTGCAGAATAATGCAGAAAATGATTTTCCAACTTAAATATTTTCCATGGATAACATTTTCCACTGTACCAAAACGCATTTTTAGAGTAAGAAACTGACCCTGAATGATAATTCACCCAAAATCACACACTAATTCAAGACAAAAAAAAAAAGGAAACCCAATTAACCCCAACAGAAGCAATCCATCAAACAGTCAAACACCCTCAGATAAAAATATTAAAGATAAAACAAGAAATTCATTACTCCCTTATCCCCAATTTATGTTATTTAAATTTCCATTTTAGTCTGTCAAAAAAAATGACAACATTTCTATATTCAGAAAAAGTTACTTTAAACTTCACATTCTACTCTTAATGTAATGAGATGATTTATAATTACTGAAATTTTTATGGCTAAACCACAAGTTTGAAAAGTCTTTATCACATAAATTGGAACAGAGTGAGTACAAATCCTTATTATTTCGAGAATATGAAAGTAACCCAAACAAGGATTAAATGATAAATTCACCTGAGTAACATCTTCAGCGATGTTAAGTCCTTCAACTTCAGTGGCTGATTTTGGTTGCACAGACACCGCTTTGCAAACAATAGAAGGGAAAGTAGCCTTTCTGTTGGGGTTAAACTTGGAAATCCCCAAAGTCTGAGCCCTTAAAGGGAAAATTCTGAAGAGATTAGCTTCAGACTTATTGGTGTTGGAACAGAGTGAAGTCAAGGGATTGTTGATGAAAGTTGCCATTGCTATTTTGCTTAAGCTGCTATCTCTATCTTCCCTCTTCTCAGGCTAGGTACAATGGGATATGGGATATATAATATAACACAAATATACAACGTTGTTACTATACTTATCTTTATATCATTTTTGGGATTTTCCTCAAAGTATATATGTTGTGATCATAAATATTATTCCTAATTACCTCAGTTCAATATTTGGACACATTTGACTTGGTATGAAATTTAAGAAAAAAATATATAAAATTGTAGAGTCAAATATAACAAAAACTTCTGTAATTGTAGAATTTTTAATTCTTATCATTTTAAATATGTTATAAAACGTGTGTGACTATAAAGTTTGTCCTAAGAGTAAATTAAAAATTAAAATTAAATTAATTCTAAATTAATAGGGTATATAGTAAAGTACATATACTTAATACTCAATTATGATGATAGTCATTGTAATTCATAATCTAGTACTTAACCTTCACTATACAAGGGTTTAATTGATTGATACTGAAATTTTTAAGAGTAAGTGTTATATATGTATTCAATTTTTATTATGTTAGAAATTAATATTTTTATTTTTCTAAATATTAAATGTATCTCAGTTGAATCATATAATAAAAGTGTTCAGAACAATTTGTTCTATAGCTTAAGTTGGCCAATATATGAAATTAACTTTTCTTTTCTTGAAAATTTTGAAATAAAAACTAATGCTTCCCATTCTTGTTTTTCTTTTTGTTATAACTGAAAGAAGATTAATTTTTTTAACTGAGTAGATGATTAAATTCTTCGATTTTTCCCAAAAAGATTCTTGGTCAAAAATATTTAGTAATATCAGTTTGTGCTACCATTTAGGAAGATAGAAAAGTTATACTCCATTTGCTAAGGCGTCGTACATTTCCATATTCATATTGTTTACCTCAAAATCATAACGGCTGAGCTTCCATCTTTCAATCTTTCTCTATCTCCTTCACGGTTTCCCTATAACAATGGCAAAAATCTCAAAATATGTTCTCAGAAGATCGTTTCTACCTCCCAAACGACTGTCGAAACTAACAAAACCATTTCCGATGTGGTCGACCTCGGGAGATCCTCTGCTAACGTGGTTACTGATGAACCGGCTCCTGAACCTCCCTTAAAGATGTTCATTCCCGGGGTTGTTCGGTCGATGACGACTTCAAGGTCGAGAAGCCTCTTCGGTGCAGGGTTGGTGTGAGGAGACATTGAAATATATTTGTTCGATCATCGAAGATGATCTCCCCTTAGCCTGAAAGGACTGCAACTGGGCCAAAAAGGATACATTGGTCCTCGACTGTGAGGAGGACATTACTACACATGTTGAAGGATACCTAAGCGTCTACCCCTATCCCTTTACGCTGGGCCCGGTGGATCCGGTCATCATAAACTTATGTAAGAGGTACGAGGTATGTCTCGGCCAGATTCACCCATCGTTATGGAGGATCGTAATCCTCCTCCGATTTTTTTTGAACAAGATCGACTCATGTCGGTTCACCGTAGATCATCAGCTCTGTTTGTACAATCCCTGAATCTTCCGATGGGGACTGATAAAGCTCGTGCATCGAGCTAGTAAGGCCCCATTCTCAAGCATTTATGAAGACCTCGATCGAGGGTAGCAAGGACGTTTTGTCTAGGTGAGGACCTCGTACTTGATTCCGGCCGAATGTAGGCCATTCCCCGAAAAGTGGAATGCGTCACGTAAGTACAACTTCTCTTTAATTTTGATTTCATGCTCATCTTCCTTTTTCCTCATTAGTGTTTGTGGTGGCGCAGCTATTGCTCAAGTCCCGAATATCGTTCCTTGGTTAAAAGAATGGGTCGAAGGCAGTGTCTCATAGATGCCTTATTCCGAGCGCTCGTGGCGCAAAATTTCGAAGGGTCGTTGGGAAACCCGTTCCCATGGTAAGATCTCTTTCCCGAATGGGTTGCGCTAGGCTTCTTCTTCTAGCATCTTGTTCTTACTATTTTTTCTTTACTTCTTTTTTGCAGGCTTGCCTAAGACCGTCGAGCTTAGGCCCTCGGTTGGGGACAAGGATTTACCTACCAATTCTTCCGCTTCGGGACAACCCGGAGCCATAGCAGGGGAGAAGAAAAGGAAAAGGACCCCGAGTTTCCCGAGCTCGGAGAAAAAGAAAATGAGATGAGGCTGGTTCGTAAGCCGAAGGTGTCATGCCCCAACCTCAGGAAGCGCGACCGGCGCTCAACTCACTGAACCCGGTCGAGCAAGCATGTTAGATACTTTCTGCCTAATTAACCTATGATCAAGAAAAGATGTGATTTCATTAATTATACAGTATGAAGCTCATTCATACAATCCTAAATCGTTTCATTAGTCATTGCGCCTTTAAGTCTCAAAATACACATTTCTTAAAGTCTCAGAGGAACAAGTGATCAACACAACATATACTTGTTTAACATTCCCAACACCCATACACAACCCACATAGTATCTACGAAGCCTCTAAAGATACAAAAAAGAGTAAAGATGATGCCGGCAATAAAGCCCCGACTATATCTCAAAAAGTGACCATAATATAAATAAAAGGTACAATACATGACCCCGGAATGAAATGGGCTCACCGAGTCCGCTGAGAAGAGGATGCATCACTATCTGTGATCAACGTTGTCTGCTATGTAACCATCTGCATCCATTTAAAGATGCAGTGCCCCCGGCAAAAGGGACGTTAGTATTGTCGAATAGCACTAGTATGTACAGCTAAATACCAATTCAATAGAATGAGTAATAATACAAGAGGAACAATCAAGAATTCAATAAGGGCTTCAAATAGTAAAGCAACAAGTTAAGGATCATATGCATTTTCAAGACAATTTTCATATTATTAGGTTGGATGATCTTTAGTACCGATATTTCAAAATTCACAATATCTCTATATGCTTACACGGAGTCCGATCTCGGCCCGATCGGCTAGGCTGTCTCATTTGAGACATGACCATAATTTCATTATAATTTCTAGTATAATGCTACCATGTGTGCGGCATGGCGTCCGATCACGGCCCGATTGGCTAGGCCATCTCATTTGAGACATCAATAATTTTTACAATTTCATCCACAATACCACCGTGTTCTTATACAGAGTCTGACCTTGGCTTGATCGGCCAGGCCATCTCACTTAGACGTTACCTTTTTCAATCAATCATCTCACATCGTACTTCTTTCATATACCTTGAATTCATTGGCACTAGTGATTACGATTATAAAGTCATTCTTGGCACTTGGCCGTATTTCATAGTTCCAGACCCCTTTTTCACATTCAATATCATTATCATTATCAACAACAATAAGGATTCCCATTCAAGACATTAAATTCACATATGAGCAATTTGGGAATCTTAGGCACATAGAGGCTTTTCATACAATTTGGCATAACAATCTTTATTTCAATCTTGACATGAAGTCTTAACATTTCTAACACATATTCAACATTTTTTTAACACATCCTCAAATAACAAGGTAACATGATGAAGCACTTAGACTAAATATTGAACTTACATCCTTCAACACAAACACATTAGAAATCACCAATTCTATAATGATCAAGAGCTTACTCCAATTACATGAACACCGTGGGGTTCGATTCTAAGAAGAAGGGGGTTTAGCCAACATACCTCAATTGAGCCTCTTAAAACTCTAAGATGTTCCGGACTATTATCGACTTCAATCTATTTTAGCAATATAACAAAATTTAACCAAAATTAGGAAGATGAACATGGTTTTAGCTCATTTGAGCATATTACCAAACACTAGGTGTGCATCAATGTTTTAAGCCCTTTTTGTGGAAGATTCCATCTTTCCCCAACCCATTCTCAATCCTTTTTAGATCACAATCTTCCCACATACCTTAGGAACACATGCATGCAAAGACAACAACCCCACACCCAATAATTGCCTTTCTCATTACCCCATTTTTGCAAAATTTCGAAACTGAGAGCTAGGACATAGATTCTTACCTTTAGGGTGAAGACTTCCTTTGTTAATCCTAAATGATTGAGCAAGAATTGATGGATAATGGTTGAAGGTTGCTCCCCCAATCTAAGAACTCTCCCTCTCACTCTAAAATATCAGAAATGTGCTAAAAATAGTCTATGGGGTATTTTTAACGGAATAGGGTCGGGTTTAAAAACTCCAAAATTGAAGCTCTGGAACAGGTTATGCGGTCGCATATGCGATGCGACGGCATAGTGGTTATGCAGTCCGCGAAATGTCCGCGAAATGACCGCGAAAATGGGGGGCCAGAACTGGAAAGGAACTGATCTAGTATGCGGTCACTATGTGGCCCGCAGACCTATTTTACGGTCGCATAATACACCGCAGAACGGTTCTGCGGTCATATAGTGCACCGCAAAACCTCCCTCCGAAAATCCCAAGGCAGGATATGTGACAAGAATGCGGCCCGCGAAATAGTTATGCGGTCGCATAATGGCCACGAAATTGGGCATAAAAAATGCTCGAGAAATCTGCCCCTCTCTACGACCAGTCCGCGGTCCGTATAGTGGTTCTGCGGTTGCAGAATGGGCCATAGAAATGTGTACTTCTGCCCAACATTTTCCTTCTGCCCAAATTTCTACTATTATTAATCTCTACGCCTACTTTGGCATCACGGAACCCGGGTCTTTAGGGGAAATTTTTTTACGGGGCCTTACAGAAGGAAACCTCTAGCTCCCGAGTGCTTGACTCAAAATCACTCCTCCGACTCAGAGATGAGCCCAAGGAGGATGTTCGATGAAGCCCGAATGACGAAGGAGCGATCCCATGAATGGGTCCATGGAGCGGATGATCCCCTCTGAGGTTTTTTATGACGGTGTAGACCCATCCGCCCCGGAGGATTTCACTGGATTGGGTGACTTAGAGGTGCGGAGGAAAATTCCACCCTCGGAGGCTGGCGGGTCGAGCTTGAGCCCGAGATTGATCAATCGGTTCCCCGCTCTGAGCATGAAACCTGCTCAGAAACGGTCTATCGTTATCACCATTCTGGAGGATGCCCGGATTGTTTTCGCCTGCATAGGGATAGCTAGTTACCTCCGATGCCTGGTAACCGAAGAAGACCGTGCAAAAATGAGCGAGGTAGATGCGCCATGCCTATTCAACAAAGTAAAACAGGCGCTGAACCGGGTAATTCTTGATAATTCTAATGTCTCTTCTAATATTAGAATTAGTTCTTGGTGATTCTAATATCTCTTCTCATATTTGCAGGCCTCGGTGCTACACCATGAAACTTTCCTCCGGTACCGGGATGAGCTGAGCCAACTCGAGGCCAAAGTCAAAGAGCTTGCTGAGAAGAGAAGCATGTATAAGCTTCTCAGTGAGCAACGTGAAGGAGAAGTCAAAATCCTCCGAGCCGAGTTGGACGCGACTCAGAAAGAACACGCCGGCCTGTTGGAACAGGTAAAAATCTTTGAAGTTACTGATGGTTAGCTAGACACGGTGTCTAACAGTCAGAATCTAAAGGTTCAGCAGAAGGTTGATCGGGTCGACCAGCTCTAGGTTGAGATGGACGAAGTCAAGGCCATGGATGAGGAGTGGAAGGGCAAGATGGACCGATTGGCTTCGAAAAAGGAGACTGTCCGGGAGCAGCAAGACTCGGCGGAGGCCCAACTTCCATCAATGAAGGAGAAAGCTGAAACCTAGTCCCAAAAAATTAAAGTCCTCCAGTATCAGCTGGTCTCATCCTTTGCCACACGGGATACCCTTGCCAAGAAGCTTGAAACATCCAAGTCAGCGGCGAAAATAACCAAGGCCGACGCTGAAGAGATGGTGGCCCAGTACAAAGATGATGTTAAGGGACCTCAGGAACGCCTGAAGGCCATCGTCAAATATGTGATGTGGCAGTCCCGGAGGGAGTCTCTCGAGGAAGTTCATGCACGGGGGTTAGATTTATCGGCCGAGAATGAAAATGTTAAGTGGCTTGAGGCCGAGGCCAAGAAATTGGCGTACCCCAAGGAAGAGGAATATTCCGAGGGTTCGGGCACATCCAAGGACGGGGAAGACCCTGATGGTTCCGGTGATGAGGCGGGCTCCGGCGAAGATCGGGCTTCTTAGGTGCCTTTTAGATTTTTCTTCGTTTTTGTACCTTTGTATTTTGTTGAGGGCGTTTGGCATTTGTAAATATATATATATATATATATATATATATATATATATATATATATATATATATATATATATATAAGGCTTTTTCCCTTCGACAAATTTCAAGCTTGTTTCTTTTTGCTTTTTCTTTACGATTGCAAAGATTTTGAATGCTTTAGCACGTAATAATTAGGTCTTGTTCGGAGGTTCAAACAATGCTCGTTCTCGATATTATTTTGCCTAAGACTAGTGGGGGCTTGGTATGACTGGAAGCTATCCCCGAAGTGTTTACTTAAAAATTTTTAGATTATGATTTTGCTGAGGGTAGCCTTTGAACCAGTTTAGAAATTTTGAAGGCCTTATGTTTTGGTTACGGATCTCGGACGTCTCCGAGCCGTTCTAGGACGGCTATTGCCTTTTATGTTCAGGTGTTGCCCAATAGGCTTATTACCCCAAGCCATCCGTGCTTGCCCGGGACAATAGTCCCCGAATGGGGATGGCCGTAGTCTTTGATGTTTGGGCACTACCTAATAGGTTTTGTGGCCCCGGGCTTCATAGCCCGAGCCATCCGGGCTTGCCCATGACGAGAGTCTCCGAGCGGGGTGATCTCTTGGATTCGGACAGAGGTGGCCCTTGGGCCCGATGTCCTTAAGGAATAAAATGCAGTAATTTTTAAGAGACAAAATATATATCTGCAAGGTAGAAACTTTCCTTTATTTCGTACAAGTTTTATGTTATGGATTAAGTGATCTATGTGGTCACAGTTCATTTGATCGTTTGGTACTTACAACAAACCCTATCCACCAAGTCCAGACTTGTTTGAGCATGAAGTTTCCTTCCTTGCTAAAATCATTACCTGAGGGTGATGGCCCCTATTATTCGAGGCCGATCTTAGAGAGGGCTCGGACACTGTTGACGTGAACCTTGACTCTGGTTCGTAGTCGGTTTTCAATTCTAAGTTAGCACGATCCATTGTTGCCTCGTTAAAAACCTTGCCGGAAAACTCATTTGGACAAAACCGGTTCAAGGGAAAAAGTGTGCAACGCGTGCTTTCAGGCCTAATAGTTGCATAATTCCTTGGTTGTTACCTGCAAGGGTTACTCCAATCCGTTACATATTTAAAGAAAAGTAATGAATGGGGTCGTACCTTAACAATAGTATCATTTTAAGTGGGTTATGTTCTAGTTGTTCGTTAGCCGCTCACAGTTCACCGTTTCGAATTTGTACGATCCTTTGCCATTGATCTCAATAATTCAATATGGACCTTCCCAATTAGGTCCCAGATTCCCTTCGTTCGGGTTCTGGGTGCTCAGTGTCACCTTTCTTAACACCAAGTCCTCAAGATTGAAGTATTGAAGGTTGGCTCTTCGATTGTAATATCTTTAAATTCATTGCTTTTGGGTGCCCAACTGGACGAGGGCGGCCTCGCGCCTTTCGTCTAATAGTTCCAGGTTCGTACTCATGGCCTTGTCGTTTGACTCTTCGGTCGCATATCAAAACCTGAGACTCGTTCTCCTACTTCAACCGGTATAAGAGTTTCGGCACCATAGACCAACAAGAACGTGGTGGCCCCGGTACTGGATTTTGAGGTCGTACATTATGCCTATAGGACTTCGGGCAAGATTTCCTTCCATTTCCCTTTAGCATCGGTCAACCTCATTTTGAGGTTTTGGAGTATAGTTTTGTTCGTGGACTCCGCTTGCCCATTTCCACTAGGGTTATAGGGCGTTGATGGGATCCTTTTGATCTTATTGTCCTCGAAAAACTTGCTCACTTTGCTGCCGATGAACTGTTTCCCATTGTCGCACACGATCTTGGTAGGCATTCCAAATCGACATATTATGTGGTCCCATATGAAATCAATAACCTTTTTCTCTCTGACTTTCTCAAATGCATGGGCTTTCACCCACTTAAAAAAATAATCAGTCATAAATAAGATAAATTGAGCCTTACCGGGCGCCCAAGGCAGGGGACTAACAACGTCCATTCCCCATTTCATGAACGACCAGGGTAATAAGACCTAATACAGCGGTTCCCCGGGCTGATGGATCATCGGAGCATGCCTCTGACATTCGTCACATTTTCGCACTAACTCCTTTGTGTCTTTTTCCATATCGATCCAGTAGTATCCGGCTCTGATTATCTTCCGAACCAATGACTCGATGCCCGAATGGTTTCCACAGGTGCCCTCGCGGACTTCCCTCAAACCATACTCGGTGTCTCCCGGTCCCAAACATATGGCAAGTGGGCCATCGAATGCTCTTCTGAATAGGATACCGTCTTCGGACAAGCTGAACTGGGTCGCCTTCGTACGCAGAGCTCTCGATTATTTAGGATCCAAGTTTTTCGGTCTTCAAGTAATCTATGTATTTGTTTCTCCAGTCCCAGGTTAAGCTTGCCGAGTTTATCTCGGCATGGCCTTCCTTCACTACCAATTTCATGAGTTGTACGACCATTCCCGAGTTGAATTCATTATTGTCGACCGACGATCCCAAGTTAGCAAGAGCATCGGCCTTGCTGTTTTGATCCCGAGATACATGTTGTAAAGTCCATTCCCTGAACCGATGTAACGTTACCTGTAACTTATACATGTATCTTCGCATTCGTTCCTCTTTGACTTCGAATATTCCATTGACTTGGTTCACCACAAGGAGGGAATCACACTTATCTTCGACCACCTCGCCCCCCATGCTTTTAGCCAATTCAAGACCTATAATCATGGCCTCATACTCGGCCTCGTTGTTAGTTAATTTTACAGTTTTGATAGACTGCCTAACTACATTACCCGTCGGTGGCTTCAACACGATGTCAAGTCCGGGCCACTTTGCATTCGAGGTACCGTCCTTAAAGAGGGTCCAGATTCCGGAAGAGGTCCCCGAGTTCAACAACAACTCCTTCTCGACCTCAAGAACTAGGGCCGGTATGAAGTCGGCCACGAAGTCCGCCAAAATTTGAGATTTGATGGCGGTTCGGGATTGATATTCGATATCGTACATACTGATCTCCATGACCCATTTGGCCAATCGTCCCGAGAGCTCGGGCTTATGCATTATATTTATTAATGGGTAAGTAGTCACAACACATACGGTATGGCCTTCAAAATACGGTTTTAGCTTCCTAGAGGCGCTAAGAAAAGCGAGCGCCAATTTATCTATGTGAGGATACCTAGTTTCGGCCTCGTCTTGACTTCTTCTAACATAATAGATAGGAAATTGCGTACATTCCTCTTCCTAACTAGGACTCTACTTACCGCTACCTCGGATACCACCAAGTACAGGTACAACTATTCATCTACCTTCGGAGTATGAAGCAAAGGTGGGCTCGAGAGGTACCGCTTGAGTTCCTCCAAGGCTTGTTGGCACTCTCGGGTCCATGAGAAGTTATTCTTCTTCTTCAACAGTGAGAAGAACCGATGACTCTTGTTAGAGGACCTCGAGATGAATCGACCCAAAGTGGTTATGCGCCCGATTAACCTTTGAATGACCTTGACCTTATCCACAACGGCGATGTCCTCGATGTCCTTGATTTTATCGGGATTAATCTCGATTCCCTGGTTGGACACCATGAATTCAAGAAATTTCCCAGACCCGACTTCGAATGTGCATTCGGAGATAGGTAGATTGGGAGTTCGGCATTTTAAACTTTGACCTGAAATCAAAGACACTTCAAAGAACAAGTGTAAAGTAGGATGCGTTATGGAAAATTGTATCAAATTGCCACTATTGTCCTTAGCCCCACGGTGGGCGCCAAACTGTTTACCCTCAAAATCGGATAACAATTAAATTTAAGTAGTTTTAAGGATATGCATATCAAAGATATAGTAAATTCAAACTACGCGAGGGGGCTAATTCCAGCCTTAGTGAAACGTTCACCCTCGATTCGGGCTCACAGTGGACAATATTAATGAACGAGAGAAAAAGCTTGTAATAACAGTGAAAATAGTAGTATATTTGTTTTGGAATACGTGTTAACATGTGTCTTAATGAATTATGAGACCTCCATTTATATAGTAGGAGAATCCTACTCTAAGTACAACTCTATAAAAGGTAAAAAATTTATGTTTAACTGATTGCCGGTTCTTCATCGATACGTGCCAAGATCTACGCCGTGATATCCGACTGATCGCGGATATTACGGCCTTCTGTTGGTCGTGCTTGATTGCCCGGCACTGTTCTCCGAAGTCTTTCAGGATTTGGGTCGATCTCGAATCATGACCCCAATATTCTCGAAGGCAGACAACGTACCCCCGGATTCTGACTCGATGAGACCTTTGCTTCGATTCCGATCCTTCGCAATCATATATCGTGCTCATTTTACCCTATTGGAGGCCGGAGTGTATCATGAGCTCGGTTTTTACCCGTATACACATATAAGGCGAGCAAATCTATTTACTTCATTTATTTTGTTATTATAGTTGTTGTTATTATCATATATTTGGTAATTTGGACAAAGTATTTCAATCAATGAAGACAATTTTGGTCTTTTAGTGCTCTGTAGGACCATATAGAACTTTAAAATATCAGTGAAACCCAGTACAGATTATTAAGATATTTTTTGGGTATAACATAGGGAATAAAGCAGTACCAAAAATCAAAACGAATCAAATGCATAAAATGTCCAGTCTGTAGCTTCTATTGGCCATAAATGACCTATCACACCCCAAAAGGGCATAAAACAAATTGATGGTAACTATTTAAAGAGTTGGTCCACAAATCATTAAAAACAGATCTTATTGTTTGAATGGTTGTTTGTTTCTTAAAATATAACCGTCAATTTTCTTCCCCTAAAACATATATTTAAATTAACCTAACCATTTATTTATCTATATAGCTCAAGATTAGCACAATCAAAGACAACTCATGTTACTAAATATTTTTGCTGGTTATAGCTCAATTTATAGTTGGTGTAAAACCTAACAGATTGTACCTCGAGGATCAAACCAAAATAAGTAAAACTAGGAAAGAAGTCACCCACAATTGGTAAGAAAAGTTTCCCATCGGCACAGGGTAAAATTCATACACAAAATCTCGATTATCAACTCATAATAAGTATTATACCAAATTAAAGAAATTAACCTTAACAGTTATAAATTAGTGCAAACTATATAAGCACTTAACTATTATTAAGTGATAAAAATGTATATAAGAGACACGTGTTTTATAATTTTTAATTTGATATAAACACCGAAAGGTGTATAAATTTTTTTCTTTCCAGTTGCATGTCACTCGATGTACTCCATTTTTTTACTATAAAATAAAAAAGAGAGATTAAGTTTTGTACCAGCAATCTCTAAAATTCTCATCTTCTACTTTACAGTTTGCCTTGTATATATCAAGTCCTCCATTCCCTTCCACGGAGGGCATTCTAACTCAAAGAAAACCACACATTCCAAGTAAATGATCAAAATGCACAGTCCATAAGATCACTGCTCCATTTTCTTCTCTAACATGAAGACAACAATTGCCCTAAAAACGGTCCTTGTGAAATTGTACTATATAAAAATTAAAAGTAAAAAACGAATCAAATGCATAAAAGCTAGCAGCATATATCTTGTCTTGGTCATAAATGGCCTCTCACACCCCAAAAGGGCACACGAAAAAATAGAACGTGACATAAAAAGAATTGGACCACAATATATATATACTAGTCTTAGAATACACGCGTTGCGCATGTAACCCATCTCAATGATTAATTTTTGTAAAGCAATCACATAAGCGTTGTGCGTGTATTTCGTATCCATAAATACTTTTTAAGCAATATATAATAGTATATTAATGATTGTATTTGAGTTATAAATAAAAGTGTAAACACCTCAAATTGATGAATGTTGATATATATAGCTAACTCAAAAAAAAACAAGATCAAACCTATGCATTTAACTTAAAGTTTGTTCCAGTTTTATAATTTCATCACTTAAATTTCATCCATTATCATATTTTTTTTTCTTCGGTTTATCAAGGACACAACCTATAAATATTTAAGAGCTTTTTAAAAAGAAAAAATTAAAAAACTATTCTCGAACTTCATTCTAGAAGATACAAACATGGTCAACTAAATGACAAAAGACAAGCTCTTTTTTTTTCCTTGTCATAAATATTAGGAATAGTTGTTCAAATAAGGAAATTATCTAATATGTAAAACTTTAGTTAATTTTAAATC
This sequence comes from Nicotiana tabacum, assembly GCF_000715075.1. Classification (NCBI taxonomy): domain Eukaryota; kingdom Viridiplantae; phylum Streptophyta; class Magnoliopsida; order Solanales; family Solanaceae; genus Nicotiana; species Nicotiana tabacum. Next base: position 34,805,352 of record NC_134094.1, on the reverse strand, counting down.
CTAAATATTAGGAGTAGGAAATAACTAAATTATAATTTTATCAAATGTAAAATCTATTTCTAAAGGGTAAAAGACGAACGATATTTCGCTAAGGATCTTCATGGTTTTAATATAGTGTATACATATGTAGAGAGATCATTTCCGCTAAGTCATAGCTCATTTCAGTTGGTAAAATAAACAAATTAGATAAAAGGAATAAAACTATATATTAAGTAAATAGAATTAAGCAAGAACTCAATCGCAATTTGTAAAACTCATTACAGCAAATCTTGAGTATCAATTCAAAGATAATTTAAAAAGAAATCCACTCACTGGGTTTAGTAAAAATTTATGATTCATTCCATGCATTACTCTTTATGCAGTTGTACTCAACTCAGTTTTTTAACCCCGAGAACTTCAGTTTTCGTACTATATTATTTTAGTACGAATAAAATAATTCCCGTTGTGCTCCAAGGTTTGGAACACGGTGATTCTTCCCAAAATAAAAAATAAAAAAATAATTAATAAATAAGTGTTATACTTGAATTGCACAATTAGGATAGCCTTTCAAATTCTCATCTTGATCAACTTTGTAGTTGCTTTTAGAATTTGAATTCATCTCAAGTCCATTCCCTTCCACGAAAGCATTGTACCTCAAAAGTCAAAACAAAGCCAAAAGCAAAACCACCCATTCCAAGCAAAATATCAAAATGCACAATCCACCAACCAATCTATATCTAGAGTCATTCTCACAGTGATGTGGCACCTTTCTCTGTTCAAGAAAATTATTTATTCTTTTTCTCCTTTGTTTTGATTTTTTTTCTCTTTAAAATCTTTTATTGCCAAGTTACGTTAAAGAGACGCAAAAGTCACATCACTTATGTTACGGCAATTAAGACTTAAGATTTACAACGGCTGAATATAATGAGGCAACGATTAACTCCAGAATTGAACAAATTCTGGTATCGGATAGGTTCTTATACATCTGAAGCCAATTAATGTCGATAGTGTACCCTTGAATGCGGTGGCAAGGGAGAGGATAGAGGTGCCAATGGTTCATTTCGCCCGGTTATTTTATAAAATTTGTACCATACTAATTTTTCGGTTATTCTATTATGTATAACCAAAATTAGACTTTTCAAAATCGTCCCAATCATGTCGGTTTTTCTTCGGTATCGGTACGGTTCGGTTAATTTTCGGTATTTTTTTAAAAAATATCATGTAAAATTCACCAGTAGAAGTAGAATGTAATAACACGTGTTCTTTTATAGGACTTAGCAAAACTCTCTAGACATTTTTACTGTTTAAAGGGTGATGAATTAAAAAAATGAAATATGGCTAGAGTATAGATCCATGAACTATTCTACAACAACGTAAAAGAAACCAAGCAAAGCCAAAAAAAATATAAATCACACGAGTGGAAAGATATTAACCAAACTGGGACTTAAGAATAAAGTCTATAGAAGATTAAATATTCAAAAAGATAAATCTAAATTATATGAAAGAAAACATATTCAATACATTATAGTTTGCTACTCATAATACCTAGAATACTTTGTGTCTTGCTAATAAAGATACTTGAAATAATTTAGTTTAAGTAGAAATAGCATAATAGGTTTTAGGAATTTGTATTTTGAGTTTAATTACTTGTTGGCTTGAAACAATTTTCATAATTCCAAGGCCCAAAAAAAAATTTAATGCATTATTATTTTTAAACTTACTATATAAATATATTTCCACATGTAAAATTTATTCGATACAGTTCGATATTTTTTCAGTTTATTTTTATAAAATAAAAAACCTACCCTAATTATCGATGCGGTTATAGATTTATAAAAACCTACGATTTCTTTAAAAGAAACCTAAAAATCGGTTCGATGCGATACGATTCGGTCGGCTTAGTCGATTTACGAATATCCATTGATACCCCATAGCGATTATTCTTCGGCTTTTTCTAAGATTACCCGCCTCCCTAAAGAAACTTTATGTGATCTCTTTTGACTTCATATTATGTCCATTTTGTTTGAGTTTCTTTTATAATTTATTTTTACCTTTTTTATCAAGTTGAAGTTTTCTGACAACATAAGTTGGTGCTAAATATGTGGCGAACTTTCCGGCTGATTTAGAAGGCTATTTCACATATTATTCAAAAAATTGCTATTGATCAGCCCGATCCAGAATATGATAAAATAATGAAGAGAACTACTGACGAGCATCGGGGATATATTGACAAAGAAAGCAGCGGGGGTGTATTGTTAGACAGAGAAAAAGAAAAAAAGGCGGCGACAATACAAGGATAGAGAGATGGACAACAAATCTGCACTTTGTTGTGCGGATATATAAATAATATTCCCAATTTGGCAAGATGGAATTTCTGGTATGGTTCATTATTTGTAGATTATTAGCTTCATCAGATATTTTAGTTCATAAACTATACCTATGCTTGAGCATGCATGTAGGATCATGGCTTTGCTTAATTACTTTGAGCGGGTTAAAGAAAGATTGAAATCAATTCTCAAGTGTCTTCGTATCTATAGCAGGGAAATAATTATAATACCACAACTATTCCTGGTATCCATGTTGTTAAATTGCTTTTCAATGAGCTTGGTCAAATTCATCGATTTATTTGTCCCCGTGAGATTATCAATATCCTTTAAGTAATTTATAAAAGTTCATAATACGTGAATGGAAAATGACTATATATATAAAATTTGATTTTTAACGATCACTTCTTAACAAAGGAGCATAAATCCGATAGTTATAAGTATACTCATAGCAACCAAATATTTTTTTAGTTATTGAAATTAATTATTAATTCAATATTAACGAGGGATACTATTCAGCCTTTAAAATATAACATAGCCCGTTAAACAATTAATTAATAAAAAGTGGCGCTAACTTTTTCTCTTTTTTCCCAACCCACACCTGGATCCGCCAACCTCCCTTCTCCCCCCTTCCCCCCAAAAAAGAAGGAAAAAACCCTAAGACTTCTCCAACATCTCTGTTGTGAACACTTTTTTCGTAAACCTGCAACTGCTATTTCTCCTGCAATTGCGAAGTAAAATTCAGTAAAACTGCTGGTGTTCAAACGTCAATATCATTGTATTAAGGAAACTGCTGGTCACCTCCATTGACAACAACATGCTCATCTTCAGTTTCTTCTCATCAAGGTATGGTTCGAAATTGTACCCTTTTTATGTTAATTTTAGTTTAGATGAAACCTCAGTTCTAAACCATGGCTGTTCAAATTCAATTATTAAGTTTTGAACGTGAAAAGTAGGTGAAAAGCTAGGGTTTTAAGGGTAAAATTTCTTCTCTGCTCTTGATTCAAATTTCAGAAAAAAATACAAAAAGAGATATAAAAATATTTAAGTTTTCTTCTCTGATTTTCGGCTATTACTCCTTTGATTTTGGAGTTAAGTTTCTTTCATATACATAGATATAAAACAAAAACAAAAAAAAATATTTTAGTTTCTGCCCTGTTTGATCTTCATTCATGGATCTTTCTTGAGCTTGGTTGGTGTTTCACGGGTTCGAACGTGACTGTTCGAGGACAAAGTTCATGGTTCCCTCGCATGAATTTTGGAGTCAAAATCTGTGTTGCTGATTCTTCAATTGTTATTAAGGAAAGTTGTGGCTTAACAAGTCTGTTACTATCACTCCCTTTATATTTTATCTAACTAATTGTGAATCGAGCTTCAAAATGAGTCGTTTAAGGATAAGACGAGTTTGGGATATAAATTTTTTAGTTAGATAATTGATTTCTTTACGAATCCATTCATTTAAAATTGAGTAAAGCTTTCTTGTTGATTCTCTGGATTTGTTTTAGAGTTGCCCTTTAAGAGAATAACTTGATAATGAATTAGTTGGAAAGTTTTTGTTCACTAAAACAGTATGTTGTTGGATTTCGCTTTTGATTAGAGCTGTATTGGGTGCTTCTGGTTTGGTACTGAAATAGCATATTGTTAGCTAGTTCAAGGAGGTGAATTTCTGTGGATTAACTGCTGGTTCTAATTCCTAACAGTTCAATGATAGTTGATGCTGCTTTGTATCTATGAACATTAATATAATATATTTGTAGTAGGTGGTAGTTTAAATATGTATTCTCTGTTTGCTAAAATCCAAATGCTAGTGTAGTAACCTGTGAGCAACTTAACCGGGTCGAGTATTTCCTTATCTTCCCTGCTAGATTTCTTCCACCTCTAAATTTGGAGTTGTGCAATCTTTGTGAGCTTATCATTCTTTAATCTCTTCATTCACTGTACCCATGTGTTTCATGTCCACTTAAATGCTTTAGTCTCTTCATTCATTGTACCCAAGGATTTAAAGCATTACTTTCTTGATTTTCCTTCTCCATTTCTTCTTTCACAAATGAAAAGGAAATACTTGTGAGCTTACACCATTGCATTGAATGGTTGGTCAGAATAGACTTTTTTCTTGTTGTCGTCTAAATCCATGAGTCTTCTTGAGTTGACACCTAAATTGTTTTCATTTATATTTCGAGTTTGCTTCTAAATGGATGAAATGTTTTACAAAACTGGAAGTTAATGAATTGTTAAAGTAATTGTGGACCTTGTACTAGTCTATAGTTCTTGAATGCTAGGTACAACACAAAAGTTGCAAAGTGTCGGAGCGGGAATTAGCCTATCTACACATGATTAAATCTATCCATCCAGCATTACTGGTTGAAAATGAAATGGAGAAAGGGTTAAGAGACTCATAAACTTGAATCCTTTTTAAAGCATTAACAATGGCTGGTTGTTGGTCCTGGACATCACAACATGAGTAGATGCTTTACCTAATTACCATTGGTATTTCTTATATTCGCGTAATTAATGTCGTCTAAGCTCTTTATCTTGTCTATTAGAAAGGCCCTTTGATATTGGAGTTTGTCTGCAAACTGATGTGTGGTTAAGTGAGAGTTCTTCTAGAGGTAATTTAGTATGTTAAGTGTATTGCTCGTTGAAGTTTCTTTAAGTTTGTACTTAAGACCAAGTTTGTGGTTATTTTGATCTGGTATGTGTGTGCACTCAAGAACTTGTTATTTCTCTGTATGAATAAATGTGCCCCTCTCACATTTCATCAGGTCCTAGTTTTCTGATTTCTCTAACTTCTAATCTCACCATTGCATCTGCGTGGTCATTAAGTGGCCATAAGCAGGACTATCAATAAACAGAGGTCATAAAAAGTAGAAAGCTACTATGAACTTTCCATGATCAAATCATCAAAGTTAAACTGGTCCTTCTTAGTTCTGATTCTGAAGTTTGGAAGTAGATCTTGATCATTCTTCAATGTGGCTTTGGCTTGCCTTGGCAACGAAATAGCCTCAGTGAAGAATCTCTTGTTTCTCCCTTACTCCAATATTAGTTAGAGCACGTGCTACACAATTTTCTTCCTGTAGCAAGATCTTATATGGAATCTTCCTCTGGTAAGCAACTGAGTGATCTGCAAAATTTCATCTCTGACTGGCCACAAAATCTTGGTGTCTCCTTTAATAAAACTCATTAGAAACATAGAGTTTGTCTCTATGATCACAGTCATCATCCGGTTCGTCGTTGGTGACACACCATTGTAATCCTTTTAGCATAGCTGGTTAAATTTTTATTTTTCATCTCTTTTGATACTCACATGTTGGTTAAATTTTTATTTTCTAGTTTACTAGATAAGTTCCATGTTTACTGATACTTGTGAATATTATAGGACAAATTTGACAGTGATGACATAAATGATCAACGAGATCATGGCTTGAAACATACGAGGAAGTTATGGAACAATTGGAGAGGATCGTTGCACAAGAATATAAGTCTAAGCCATTTCGTGATGCTCTAAAAGATGTACCAAATGGGGTAGACAAGAGTGATTGGGAATGGCTCGTCAAGGAGCATTTTTTGACTGAAAAATTTAAGGTATGATTTCATAGCTATTTATTAACATCTTGTAATATTAAGTGGCTGACCATAATTTTTCAATGTGTTCTCAATTTAGGAAAAAAAGTGCAAGAAACTCGGTCAATAGGTCTAAGTTGAGTATGCCTCATCGTACGGGTAGTAAGCCAATTAGAGAGATTATTTATGAATTGGTGAGTAAATCTTGCAAACTATTAAGAAACTCCATCCTTGTTAAAAAGATTTGTTTGACTTATTTATTTTAATTCACCGGATGTGGCAACTATCTTTTTGAGACTAAGAATGACAGCAAGCTTATTGAACCTAAAACTAATGAAAAATATGTATGTTTATTGATAAATTTTATTTTATATCATTTGTTTACTTTGTTGTAGTATTTAATTAAATTATCTTTCATTTTATAGGTTAAAATCCAAGAAGTGGTGCAATCTGAATCATCTCTTACAAACATTGAGGTTGTAGAGAGGTGCTTTAGACCTCAACGCAAGAGTCATGTTGTTGGATTTGGTGTTGGGATAACCGCTAAGAAGTTGAAAGGTGGTAACTCCTCGAAAGCTGCATTATTAGAGAAGCTAAATGCTACTGAAAAAGAAACGAATCACTAAAAGGATGCCTGAAAGAGCTAGAGAGTAAATACACACAGCTTGCAAGTGCAGTATTTCATCAGACTTCATCACCATCTTCAAGTGAGCAATAGATTGAAGCATTTAACAGGTTCGTAGATTGAAATCTTATTGTATTATGTGACAAAATTATTGCAATGCTCATGTGAAAGTTTTTCCTTATGTTATTAAGGTTTATGAATAAAAATATATATATATAGTCATTGAAACAAGTGAATTTAAGTAAGTCACATACAATTGCATAACTTTTCCCTTAAACTTCCATAACAATCTACGCCAGTCATAGCTTTAGTATCGTCCTTTGATGGAAAAGCTTTAGTGTCCATGCTTTTCCAAGTGGAAGATTCCTTTACATTAGTTGCTCATATTCTGTAAAGTGTGGTTCCAAAAACTGAAATAAAAAAAGAATATAATGTCAAAGGGCAGTACTTAGGTAGCCTCAACTAGTGTCATATGAAGCATATGAAGAACAATGGAATGGTAGACAAATTACGAAGTGTACTTATACAACCTCAAGTAGCGCTATCAGAATGTCATCTTATGAAATATACTACAACCCGCAAATTGTTATATATCTCAAGAACATATTGACTGTGTTGATATGTCTCAAGTGCTGTATTTGACTGATTTTTCTCAAGAACATATTGACTGATCTTTCTTCTTTAATTATTTTGATCAGAATATGTCTTATGAAATCTAAATGTGTTGATATTGTTGGTGCTGCGTAAGAAACAACTTTTTCATGTGCCCATTAAAAAGTTTAATTAGGAAAATTAACTCATTTTTTGTATCTCAATTGCCTGTCCACATGATCTGTAGAATTGCAAGAAGCTCGATATAGGATTTGCTTCCCAAAAAGTGCTCGTTGTGCAGGTTTTAATGTAATAGGATTGAGTGATGTAAAACTATACGTCATTAGTCACTCTTCTGATCATTGTACACAGATATAGAAAATTTAATGCTGTCATTTTTCTGCTACAATATTGTCCCACTCTTATGTCATCTGATCTTTGTATTATTTCAATTTCTTGTTTATGGTCATCAATGTAGCCTTTAATGGAATTATTAAATTGACATACATTTGTTATGTTAACAGATCTGATCTTTCTTTATTAACTGGCATACATGTGCTCTTTCTTCTTTAATTGTTTATTCTTTGTTACTAAACTGGCATACATTTGTTATGTTAACAGATCAAACATTTGAAGTCCGAAGAACTATCCTTGAAGAAAGTGTACGGCAAGTTGAAGTACAAGAGGTTTATGCTTTGTTAGGGATGGTTTAAACATCTTGTACATATGCTGCAATTTTATGTTTCTCTTTTAGGAATTATAAAAAATGATGTCATACGATTTAGATTAGTTTCTGGTAAATATGATACTTTAGTTCTTTGTAATAACAAAAACATGAAGTATTTGGTTTATTTTCGAGTGTTGTTGAGTGTGTATGAAAGCATATAAATAATTATTTCTATTTATCTAATTTAAATTTTCGTAATTATTGGTACAATTTTACAGTAGCAAAGGAAATTGTGGTCACTGAAACTCTTTAATTATAGGTTTCTCAAACAGATAAATGGGCATTAACGAAGGAAAATTTGGTTCTTAAAAATAATTATACAACTAACGAAGGGAATATCGGTCGTTAAAGGCACTTGTAATGACTGAATTAGTTCTTGTAAGACTTTTAATGACCGGATAATAAATTAGCGAATGAAAAATTCCGTCGTTAAAAGGGACTTATAACGACCGGAGATTGTGTTGTCACTAAAGGATCTTTAACGACCAGATTGTAATCCGGTCGTTAACTTTTAACTTCGGGGCTTTTAACGACCGGTGACGACCGGATTTTTTCTGGTCGTTAACAACTTATAACGACCGAATTTGGATTTTTAACGACCAAATTTCCCCTCGCTAAAGGCCTATTTTCTATATATTCCTCCTTTTGTTTAGCGAAGCAAGATCGATGCAACTTTGTATGTGGCGTGTATGCTTGCCATTCTTCTGCTTTGAGACACAATGAATGTTCATTTAAAGAAAATAATGGCGTCAAGCATCAACTATGGCTCATGTTATTCATCTTTTATTTTTTAAAAAAAAATTGGCAGGAATAGCTATGATTTTAACCAGTTTTTTGAAGAAAGAATAAAATGACAGTTACCAAAAATACATTTAACTTTATTTCTATCTTTGGTTATAAGTATTTATTACTGTAGAACAGGAATATACGTATGCATTTACATTTGTCAAAATATTTTTTTTTGCATTTTAACATGTTTCTATTCTGTGTAAGAATAAATATCTTTTTCCTTTTGGAGTTGGATAGCAGTAGAGATGATTGGACTATGGGATTCTATCAATACAAAGAAAAACAGGAGAAAATTATTAGTGCAACAATAATAATTGTTATAGATAAATTACAAGATAATTTAGTGTTACTCATGTATTTTCCTCTATCATGACTAAATTTATAATAAAAAGAGTCATTTTTTAAGTTCACTAAAAAAATTTAAAATAGCGCGAAGCGCGAACAATTTAACTAGTCTATTAATAAAGGAAAGGAGTAACAAATCCATGAAATTATGACAAGTGTCAAAACGAAATATCAACACGTGTCATGTTTTAAGATAAAACTTCAATAAATTTGGAGAATAAAAAATATTTGAAAATAGAAAAAAAATTACAAAATTTTAAACCATTAATCTGGCCAGTTATTCACATCATGAGTCCCACGTTTGGGCATATCTATTCACACCATGAGTCCCACGTTTTTTGGGCAGATCTTTTTTAAACCAGAAAACTAAAAAAATATAATTACTCACGACAATTTTTTTAACAGAGAATTTTACATAAAAATATTAATAAAGGAAAAAAATACTCCATGATCGTCTATTAAAAAAAAATGGACTCCCACGTTTATTCACTAGTTTTTATTTAATTTATTATAAACCTAAATATTCGACTATAAAAATTCTTTACAGATAATTTTATATAAAAATAGGAAGAAAGGAGAAAGAAAAATACTCCACGATCCTCTTCCCAAACGTGGGTATCAAAACCTAACTCCATAACTTAGAAACTGTCTCCTACGTTCATAATGTCTCAAACGTCTGCTCCTCTTTTGTATTCCCTTTTTTCTGTGCTCAAAATACAGAACTTTACAAATATGGCTACAACACTTCATTAAATCATCAAATTTCAAGCAACTCGATGCTACAGAATCTCAAAGTTAGAGTCGTTCGAATGCGAAAAATCCCGGATTCAAGCCTTAAACACCATATTCCATTGAGTTGATTTTACAAGATGCAAAGGTAACATATTCAACTTTACATAGTTCTAAAGTTTCTCTTCATTTTTGGTTTTATGAATAATATTTTCACAATAAACTGTACTAATTAAATGATTATGTATAGTACCAGTATTCTGTTCCTGTTTCTGAAAGTTTATCATCAGAAAGTTTGTTATTAATTTCTTTAGGACGAACTTACGGCAATTTTGCTTATTCAACTTTACTTAGTTTTAAAGTTTCTCTTCTTTTCTGGTTTAACGGATAAAGTTTTCACAATAAACTTTACTAATTAAACGATTATGCATCGTACCAGTATTCTGTTTCTGTTTCTGAAAGTTTATCATCAAAAAGTTTGTTATTACTTTCTTTAGGACCAACATGCGAAAATTTTGCTTATATTTGAAACAATTATGTGTAGTATGATTATTTCTCTATCTGTTTGTTAAAGTTGTATTCACAATTGTGTTTTCTCAATTGTCTATGAAAAACGCCAGTAATTTAAATTATGTATAAAATATTCTTTAATTGATAACTCACTGTAAAAATTATTATAATTCATCTATACTGAATCTTTGTACGGTTTAGCTTCCATTGTGTTTAAAATAAATCTCTGCAGATATCGGCTATGCTCGCCTTTGTTAGGACGAACATAATGAAACTTTGCTCATACATAGATGCTTCTATTTGTTAGTACCATGGTGGATGGTTGGGTGTGGTGATAGTGTGAATACTTAATCGTGTTTAAACAGACCCTTATCTATTGATATGGTCCTATTAGTAGAGGTTTCTGAATTTGTTCTATTTTGCTTTTTTTTTTTTGAACAAGGACAACAAGTAGCCACGGCCACAGGCGTCAGGCGCAACTGCAGACACACGTGCAGAAGCAGGAATAGAAAGAGATGGACAGTCTTAAAGACGAACTCTCAAACGCTCAACATAGAACAAATGTATGGCTCTATTAATTATGCAAATCATTGTTTAAAGATATTTAGTACTTGAACATGGTTTAAATTTATATATATGATTGACTGTTATTTCAGGCAGTTGTTAGGCAAGGACCTTAATGGTTTGGATTTGAATGAACTACGGCTGCTTGAACATCAACTAAATGAAGGACTATTAGCCATAAAGGACAGAAAGGTCTGAAGACTACTTTGATTATTCAGTTATTAGTGCTACAAGATGTAGTCAAATTTTTCCAGAATTTATCTATTTTGTTGAATCTTGAAATTTGAGCCATAATATTCTACATTCTAGGAAGAATTACTGATACAGCAACTAGAGAATTCAAGGAGGCAGGTAAATCACATCATAAAGTTGAAATATTTATATTTTTTTTATTCCAGAAAGAAAATATTAGAAGTACAGAATGGGCTTTTCTTATGTTCTGCTCATGTTTCTTTTTGGATGATGCCTATCCAGGAGGAGAGGCTGTGTTGGAGAGTGAAACCTTACACAGACGGGCAATACAAGCCTTCGTTTTTGTTTCTATTGCTTTACAATCTATAACTCCCCCCTTTAGGTTCCTGGTGGTTACTTTCTGACCACAATTATTTATAAGGTAACAACTTTTGTGTATATATATATAAAAAATTAACTGCATCAAAACTATATAGCTTTTCATAATTACACAGTTTATAAATCAACCCCATGAAGTTAGGTCACAGAAGAGGTACACACCGCTTCTCTGTTCTTTGCACTTCATTTCTTCCCATTCCTTCTTGCTTCACTTAATTCTACTCATGAATAAAGAAATTTTCTAAAAACAACGCGTCTTGACTAAAAAAGTTATATCTCTCTATAGACGCCTCAAAACCATGATTCACTTGTGCCGTTGAAAAGAGCATTTCTAGAACTAAATCATATACAAAAAACAGATCTAGATTCTTTGAATATTTATAAAGATAAGCTTTTGAATTTATTTCTGAAATATTGGTATTCTAATTTTCACATCTTTATGTGTCCTCACTAAAAAAATCATATCTTTCTGCAGACACATCAAAACTCTAGGTAATACCCCGCCAAGCTAAGAAAACTCCGGATCTCCGTAGCTGAGGATGGTCTGGGCCAACTCTGCACTGCTTCAATCTTCTTCGGATCTACCTTGATCCCTTCACTCGATACTACATGATCCAAAAATGCCACTGAATTTAGCCAGAATTTACACTTCAAAAATTTTGCATATAACTTCCTTTTCCTCCAGGTCTGAAGCACAGTCCTCAGGTGCTGCTCATGATCCCCCCGACTCCAGGAGTACACCAGAATGTCGTCAATAAATGACGAAAGTGTCAAGATAGGGCTGAAATGCATTGTTCATCAAGTGCTTGAATGCTGCTGGGGCGTTGGTCAACCCAAAAGACATCATAAGAAACTTGTAATGACCATACCTAGTCCTGAAAGTAGTCTTCGAGATATATGGCTCCTGAATCTTCAACTGATGATAGCCTGAACGCAAGTCGATCTTAGAGAACACCCTGGCACCTTGGAGCTGGTCAAATAGGTCATCAATACGTGAAAATGGATACATGTTCTTTACTGTAACCTTGTTCAACTGGCGATAATCAATACACATTCGCATAGAACCATCCTTCTTCTTTACAAACAAGACAGGAGCACCCCAAGGCGACACACTGAGCCAAATGAATCCTTTATCAAGTAACTCATGCAACTGTTCCTTCAAATCTTTCAACTTTTCTAGGGCCATACGATAGGGTGAAATAGAAATGGGCTGAGTGCCCGGTAACAAATCAATGCCAAAGTCGATATCTTTGTCGGGCGGCATGCCTGAAAGATCTGCCGGGAGGCATGCCCGGAAGATCTGCCGGGAATACATCTGGAAATTCTCTCACTACTGGAACTAACTCGAAGGTAGGAGTATCAACACTAACATCCCTCACATATGCCATATACGCATCACACCCTTCTCAACCATTCGCTGAGCCTTGAGAAATGAGACAACCCTGCTAGGAACATGATCTAAGGTACCTCTCCACTTTAGCCATGGTAGACCTGGCATAGCTAACGTCACCGTCTTGGCGTGAAAATCAGGGATAGCATGATAGGGCGACAACCAGTCCATGCCCAAAATAATATTGAAATCCACCATACTAATCAACAATAAATCGGTTCTGGTCTCAAAACCACTAAGAACAATCAAACACGACCGATACACACGGTCAACAATAATAGAATCACCCATGAGTGTAGACACATAGACAAGAGAACTCAGAGAATCATTGGATACACACAATTATGGGGCAAAATAAGATGACACATAGGAATAAGTGGAGCCTGGATCAAATAAAACTGATGCATCTCTATGACAGACCGGAACAATACATGTGATGACAAAATCTGATGCAACTACCTCCGTCCTAGTAGAAAGGGCATAATATCTGGCTTGGCCTCCCCCTCTAGGGCGACCTCTACCTGTCCGACCTCCACCTCTAGCTGGATGTGCAGGTGGGGTGGTAGCTAATGCTGTAACCATAGCCTGAGGACCCGGTGGAGCACGCGGTGCCTGAGAAATCTATGGAGGTGTACCCCCTAAGTCTGGGGCAATCCCTAACCATATGGTGAGTGTCGCCACACTCAAAACAAGCTCTCGGAGGACGTGGTTGCTGTGGCTGGCTCGGGCCTGATCGGTTGGACTGACCACTGAAAGCACCCCGTATAGAAGGTACACTAGACACTGGCGGTGCATAATAGGGATCCTGGGGCCTAGGAGTGACCGGAGCACCACTGGCGGCTAGAAATGCTGAATAAATAGGACGACCCATATAAACCCTGCCCTAACGAGATGCCAATGGGGCATGAGTACCACTATAAGTGCCAGACTCCCGAGACGTCTTGGCCTCTCTCTCCTCTCTCTCTCGAGTCAGCATACCCTCCAACCTTCTAGCAATCCCCACTACCTGCTGGTACGCAATATCCATCTCCAAATCTCGGGCCATGCTAAATCTGATACTGGGGTTGAGCCCCTCAATAAATCGATGAACCCGCTCCCGAACAGTAGCAACCAAGGCTGGTGCATGCTTAGCCAAATTACTAAATGACCGCATACTCTGACACGGTCATAGAACCCTGGCGCAATTGCTCAAACTCTGTGCGCCATGTATCTCTGAGACTCTAGGGAACATACTCCCTCAAGAACATATCCGAGAATTGAGTCTAATTGAGTGAAACTGCTTCAGCCGGACTACCTAACTCGTATGTGCGCCACCACTGATAGGCCGCTCCTCTAAGCTGGAACGTGGTGAAAGAAACCCCACTAGTCTCCGCAACACCCATAGTACGGAGGATACGGTGACACTCATTAAGAAAACCCTAGGCATCCTCTAAAACCAAGACACTAAAAGTAGGAGGGTGGTACTTCTTGTACCTCTCGAGCCTGAGCTTCTCCACCTCAGAAACTGCTGCCCTATCTTCGGGCTGAACTGGAGCTACCGGCTGCATTGGTACGACCTCTTGAACCTAGTCGACCTGGACCCGCTGCTCTGGGGTACCGACGATGAGAGTCTGTGCTCCTCCCCCGGCCTGAGATGTGGCAGGAGCAAGTGGTATCAATCGTGCCTGAGCTAAGGTGCTCAACATGCTCAGAAACTGGGCTAGAGTCTCCTTAAGGGCTGGTGCAGTAACATGCGTCTCAGGTGCCTGCCCTCCAACTGGAGCTACTAGTGGCTCCTCTGTAGCAGCTCGTGCGGGTGCTCTGGCTCTACCACGTCGACGTCCTCGGGCTCTACCCCAACCCCTACCTCTCGCGACTCTAGTAGGGGGCGCGGGTGTCTAGTCATCTGATCCAGTTGTACATGTCTTCATCATCTGTGAGAGAATAAAAAGACAAAAATTTAGAATCCGGAGTCAAAATCTTGCACGATAAGGAATCAAAGAAGTGAAGTTTTTTCCTAACAGTTCCATAGCCTCTCGGAGATAAGTACAGACGTCTCCGTACCGATCCGCAAGACTCTACTAAACCTGCTTGTAACTCATAACACCTATGAACCTAGTGCTCTGATACCAACTTGTCATGATCCCAATTTTCCTCTGTGGAAAGTCGTGATGACACTTAGTCTCTAAGACTAGGTAAGCCTAACAATTTACGGAATAACTGAATATAAAACTAAAACTCAAACCTCAATATCTGAAATAAATAAAACTGTAGTTCAAAATAATTACAACTCCCCAAAACCCGATAGAAATAAGTCACAAGTTTCTAAGAGAAATACTAAGTGTCTATACATCAGAGTCTAAAGAGATTACGAAAAAATAACATAATAATGATAGAGGGGGACTCCGAGGTCTGCGGGCGCTGGTAGATGTACCTTGAAGTCTCCACGTACAAGCTATCTCACTGGTATCTGGCATGGTAGGAAGAACCTGAATCTGCACAAAATGATGTGCAGAAGAGTACTATGAGTGCACTACAACGGTATCTAGTAAGTGTCAAGCCTAACCTCATAGAGTAGTGACGAAGTCAGGTCAGGGCCATACTGAAATAAAAAGAAACAAGGCAGAAGATATAATAATATAATGAAATGAATGAGAATTTGAACAATGAGAAATTTACAGAAAGGTACAACACAACAAATAGAGGTAAACAACAGGGGCACTCCCGAGGTACCACCTCGTAGTCCTAAATATAAATATACAACAGGGGAGTTTTCGAGGTACCGCCTCGTAGTTTCAAAAGTAAAGATGCAACGGATGCACTCCCAAGATACCGCCTCGTAGTCCCAAAAGTAAATACATAACACGGGGAGCTCCCGAGGTACCGCCTCGTAGTCCCAAAAGTAAATACACACTTATAACCTATGAGGCAATGAATTTGCAGAAAGGAATCCTACCGTTAAAGACTGAATACAAAATCACGAAAACAGGTAATTCAGCTAAGCATGTTGCACATATTGCAAGTAAGGGTTAAGACACGTAGACATGCGATTTTAGGCTAAACATAATGAATACACATACCGGAGCAACTCAGTTAAGGAATTAAAAGAAAACTACTCAGCAAGAATCGGATTGTTCAACACGTAACCAGAGTACGCACTCGTCACCTCGCGTACACAGCCTTCACGTATTTCAAATATCATAACAGTACCAAAATCTAAGGGGAGGTTCCCCCACACAAGGTTAGACAAGTCACTTTCCTCAAATCTCTCTCAATCAATCGATAAAAACGCCTTTCCCTCGACTTTCCGACTCTGAACGACCCAAATCAAGCAAAAAATAATTACATACTATAAATACAACTACAAAAAACTAATTTCAATAATAAAACCGCGACTTTAGCAAAGAATTGAGAAATTGCCCCAAAAAGTCGACCGGGTCCACGTCTCAGAATCGGGTAAAAGTCATAAAATACGAACACCCATTCGATATCGTGTTCACCCATACCCAAATTACCAAATTCCGACATGCATCAACACGACCTTCAAATCCTCAATCTTATTTTCAAATCCCTAGGCCCAAATCCTCGAATTTCACCTCAAAAATATGTAATCTAGTCGAAATACTCAATGATAATTCAATATTATTGACTAACAATGATCAAACGTGACTTACCTCAAGTTTTCCCGTGAAATCCCTCTGAAAAATCGCCTCAACCCGTGTTGGAAATGTCCAAAAATGCCAAAATCCCGCAACCCCTCCGATTTTATTCTGTCCAAGGGTTTTCGCATCTGCGACTCACTTGGCCGCATCTGCGGTCTCGCAGATGCGAGGATTGCCTCCGCTTCTGCGAAGCAGCTCGCCCCTCCGCGTTTCGCTTCTGCGATCAACAAGCCGCTTCTGCGGCTTCGCATATGCAGCAAAAGCTCCGCACCTGAGCGTACTACCCAGCCCCTCGCCAGGCCGCTTTTGCGATGCCCATCTCGCTTCTGCAAGCTCGCACCTGCGAGTAAATTTCTGCAGGTGCGATTGCACCACAAGGCAAAATCTCCAAATTTTTTCTTAAGTCCAAATTTGATCCGTGAACCATACGAAACTCACCCGAGGTCCTCTGAACCTGAACCAAATATACCAACAAGTCCTAAAACATCATACGAACTTCGTCGAAGCCTCAAATTATATCAAACAACGCTAAAACCATGAATCGCACCCCAATTCAAGCCTTATAAAAACTAACAATTTCCAACTTCTACATTCGATGCCGAAACCTATCAAATCAAGTCCGATTGACCTCAAATTTTGTACACAAGTCATAAATGACATAACAGGCATATATGAAAAGTTTCAGAACTGGATTCCGACCACGATATAAAAAAATCCATTCCGGGTCAAACTTTTCAAAAATCATCCAATTTTTCACCTTTCACCAATTTACGCTAAAATAACCTACGGAACTCCAATTCAACATCCGAACACGCTCCTAAGAACAAATTCACCCTACGGAGCTATTGAAACTGCCGAAACTTCATTCCGGAGTCGTCTTTACACAATTCAAACTACGATCAATTTCTAGAACTTAAATCCCTAATTTAGGGACTATGTGTCCCATTTCACGCCGAAACCAAAAATAAATCCTTCCGGCAAGTTACGTAACCACAAAATAAAATAAAGGGAGCAATAATTAGAGGTTCGAGACTAATACTCTCAAAACGACCGGCCGAATCGTTACAGAGCGGGAGGAGGAATAGGGGGTGGAGGAAGAGGGGAGACTTTATGCAAATAAGAAAACTTTTTAATTTTTAAAAATTATGTCATTAATACTAATTATAAAAGTGTCTCTCCTACTCCATTCTTAACATTTTTTTCTTAAAGATTGATGTAAATTTTCTAAGTGTCTTAAAAATTTAGTTTCACACATTCTTTAATTGCACATTGAAGAACAGTAACGCCTTAATGATAAAAGAAATAATGGCAGCGCGCTAAAGTACAAAGAAGAATGTGCTCGTTGTTTCAAAAGTTGTTTGTTTTTCTATCCATAGATACTAACTCTTTCGGCTGCTTACTATCTGCAAAGAAAACTAGTTTTGATGATTGGTTGACAATTTGCAGCTAATTAGCTCCCGATAGCGTCAAATTATGTTCCATTAATTAGGGGGAGAAATTCAAAAATATTCCGATTTACAAATGGTAATTAAAAAATAGCCACAATTTCAAAAGTAATCGAAATTTTGTCACTTTTCATGTAAAGATAAATCTGAACGAAAACACTGTTCAAAATTCAAAAAATATTCCAGCATAATATACTGGAGTTTCAGTACCGGTCCAGCATAATATGCTAGAAGTTCATACACTGGTGCTCCAATCTCCAGTATATTATGCTGGAACTTTCTGCGTGTTGGAATTCCAACATAATATGCTGGAAGTTCATACACAGGTGCACCAATCTCCAGTATATTATGCTGGACCGGTCCGTGTTACAGTAAAATAGTGGCTATTTTTTAATGACTTTACAAATGCTGACTATTTTTTAATTACCAATCCGAAAAGTGACTAACCCGTGATATTTTTACTTAATTAGGACCGGGATGTGGATCAGTACGGTCCAACCCCTTAAGCCACTAGGATCGACTCACCTAGGCCCGCCTTACCTGAGCCCCCACTTTTCCCTGGACCGGACCAGATGATCATCATAGGTGTTGCTCATCGATTATTTGAATTTTTTTCTGTATGGTGAAACACTGTATGGTTTAGGTTAATGAAGTAGGTGCAAACCCTAGAGATCGGCGGTCAATTTTCAATTGAGATGAAAAAAAAATACTAGATAATTTCTTGCCTAATTTCTTCGTATATACTTAACTTTGATAGTACATGTGTTGGTGCGAGGTAGCAGACATGTAGATAACTGAAGCTCAAAAGGAATTTCAAAACTAGAGATTGAGCTATTTATTTTTTATTTTTTCATAATTTTATGTCAATTTACTAAAGTTTCTGATGTCGTAAGGAGCCTCAGCCTCTATCTGGACCAACTTATGCGCACTTTGATTATTTTATGAGATACTTTCTACCAGCATAGGTAGTAAATAATTTTGTTCCTCCTGTCCTAAGCAAATGAAATGATATAACCTAGTGTCTTTTTGTCTCTGGTGGTCTCCAAGGTTTGCACTCACTTCGTTCTTCAAGATTTTTTGTAAAGTTTTGATTCAGTAACATCTGGAGTATAAATCGCCTAAACCACTATACAAAAGCTCCAACAAAATAGAAAAAGAGCAATTTAATATTTTTAAACGCACTACTACGAATAAATGTCAAAAATGAAAATTCGTTGAAATAAGTTGTAGTAAGGTTTTTGATTTTTTTTAAAAATTAATATGATTTAAATTGTGTTTTAAAAAAATATATATGTGAAGTTGTTACAGTGATTTGTTTACTTGTTCATTTTTTAAATATCGACACCGTTCACACAATTACGTAGGCCACTGTATTTCGACACCACCCGTTATATATATTTTTTTGCGTATCATTTTTTATGCTGGATAATTTAATATAGTACATTCTTTTGGATGCCTCAGAAAGTTTTCATGGAGTGGTGTTGTTTCTTTTACGGGAGAGTGATAGTTTGGAAGAAGAATTTGACTGATGATAACAAATCTTCCACGCACCTATTGTGCGACCTATTTAAATAAAAAAGGAATAAAGAAAAGAAAGAAAAAATAATTTAGAAAAGCAAAAGCAAAAGGAATCCAATTTGTGGGACCCATTTGAATTAAATTTTTTTTAAAAAAGGAAGCAAAAATAAAATTGGTTTGATTTGCTACAAATCTATAAAGTAGGCGCCGAACCAATTTTAATTGGTTTTGGTGAGAAACAAGACTCTATAAATAGAGATGCTTCCTCCTCATTGTAAACACACTAAAAATAAGAGAGAAGTATTAGAGCTGTGAGAGTAGTCCACAGTCTGTGAGAAAATGGAGTAGGAATAATATTATGGTGAGATATTTAAAATAAAGTATGTTATTTCTTTTGAGTCGTAGTAGTCTTTTGACACTACAAAGTTATAATATTATAGTGATATTATATTGCTGCTCTCGGGTATTGTATTTTACCCCGTTAAAATATTTGGTGTTATTATTACTCTCTTGTGTTATTATTATTTGCCGTAGATATTATTCCTGGGCGGGATATATTTATTTTTCCAACAACGTGGTATCAGAGCCATGGCGAATAATGGTCCGCTGTCTTTTTAGTACCCCCGTCTCACAAAAGATATTATGAGAAATAGTGTCTACGCATGAAAGCCATTCTTGGCTCCCAGGATGTGTGAAAAATCGTAGACAGAGGGTATGCAAAATCCGATAATGAGAAAGTTCTGCCTCAAAATGAAAAAGAGGTCTTGGCAAGGACGAGGAAGAAGGATCAACAAGCCCTCACGCTCATCCACCAATGTTTGGATGGTGCCATGTTTGAGATTGTGGCAGATACTACCACCTCAAAGGAAGCTTGAGAGAATTTACAAAATTTTTTCCAAGGAGTTGACAAGGTGAGGAAGGTAAAACTTCAAACTCTAAGCGCTGATTTTTAAGTTTTAAAAATGAAAGAATCTGAATGCATTTCAGATTATTGTTCAAAAGTGAAGGATGTTGTGAATCAATTAAGAAGATACATGGAGGACATAGAAGATGTCCGAGTGGTAGAAAAGATCATTCGCACTTTAACACCTAAATTTGATTTTGTGGTGTGTGCTATTGAGGAGTTTAAAGATTTAGACTCTATGATGGTGGATCAATTGGGGGGTTCTTTACAGGCCCATGAAGATCAAGAGGAGACAAAAAGTGCCATTGGAGTAACTTCTTAAAACTCAGGCATCCTTTAAGGAGTATGGAGGTGAAAAGAGCTATCGAGAAAACGGACGAGGACGAGGCCGTGGAGGTATTGGAGGAGGAAGAAGTAACGGTAACAACTTCAACAATGAAGTTTAAATCCACCAAACATTCAGAGGTCGTGGTCGTGGACATAGAGGAGGAAGAGGACGTGGCTACTACCAAAGAAATAATGGATAAAGGTATGACAAATCAAAAATTGAGTGTTATAATCTTCATAAATTTGGCCATTACTCTTGGGAATGTCGTAGCAATGTTGAAGAAAAAGCTAACCTTGTTGACAACAAGAAAGAAGAACACGAGTCAACGTTGTTGATTACACTCAAGGAGGAAGACGAGGATGATTGCAACTCGTAGTATTTGGACAATGGAACAAGCAATCATATGTGTGGATGCAAAGAGAAGTTTGTGAAAATAAATAAAATGGTGAGAGATAATGTGTTCTTTGGAGATACCCCAAAGATTCAAATCGAAGGGATAGGTACGATTCTGATCTCCTGTAAAAATGGTGACCACAACTTAATTCAAGATGTTTATTATATCCCAAAATTAAAAAATAATATTTTGAGTTTGGGTCAACTTCTTGAAAAAGAATATGAAATTCACATGAAAAATATGCATCTTTGGCTTAGAGATTCAAGTGGAATTCTAATTGCTTAAGCATATATGGCAAAGAATATATTATTTTCTCTGAATCATAAGACAATTAATGCAAAATGTTTGAAGGCTAATGTGCAAGATGAATCATGGTGTTGGCACATGCGATTTGGGCACTTGAATTTTGAAGCGCTCAAATCAATGGGAGAAAAGAACACGGTGCATGGGATACCATCAATCAACCATCGCAATCAATTGTATGAAACTTGTCTTCTTAGAAAACATGCAAGGGGGAGTTTTCTAAAGGAGGCCATGTCAAGATCAACCAAACCACTCCAGCTTGTTTACACTGATGTGTGTGGACCAATCAATCCACCTTCTTTTGGTAAAAGTAAATACTTTCTGCTTTTCATTGATGACTTTAGTAGAAAGACTTGGGTTTATTTCTTGAACCAAAAATCTGAAACTTTGTTGCTTTTAAAAATTTCAAAGTACTTGTGGAGAAAGAAAATGACTATAAAATAAAAGTTTTAAGGTTTGATAAAGGAGGTAAATTCACTTCAAAAGAATTTAATAACTTCTGTGAGTCTCATGGAATGCGTCGCCCTCTAACGGTACCTTATTCACCCCAACAAAATGGAGTTTCAGAGAGAAAGAATCGAACGATTCTTAATATGGCTAGATGTATGTTGAAAGCTAAAAGTATGCCCAAGGAATTTTAGGCTGAAGCTGTTTCTTGTGCAGTTTATTTGAAAAACAGGTCTCCAACAAGGAATGTTAGAGATCAAACCTCTCAAGAAGCATGTGGAGTGGAAGAAATCCAAGTGTCAAGCACTTGAGAATCTTTGGGAGCATAGCCTATGCTCATGTGCCACATCAAGGGAGAGCGAAGCTTGACAATTGAAGTGTCAAGCATGTGTTTGTTGGCTATGATATGAGTTCAAAGGTCTACAAGCTATACAACCCAAGTAGTGACAAGGTGGTGGTAAGTCGTGATGTTGAGTCTGATGAAGAATTGGCATGGAATTAGGAAGCTTAGGAAGAAACTTCATATTATTTTCTTCCATACTTTGGTGATGAAGAAGAATCAGAGACCATGAAACCTGTGCAGGATACAACTCCACCTCCTCCTCCAACCAATGTTGCATCTCCCTCTTCTCAATAAAGTTCAAATGAACAACCGCAAAGGACAAGGAGTATTCAAGAGATCTATGAGGACACAGAAGAAGTTACTAATTTTGATTTTTTATATTGTCTCTTTGCTGATACTGAACCAATGGACTTTGATGAAGCTATTACAGACAAAATATGGAGACAAGACATGAAGGAGGATATTGATTCAATAGAGAAGAACAACACTTGGGAGTTAACAACTCTTCCCAAGGGTCATCGCGTAATTGGAGTAAAATAGGTATACAAGACATAGAAGAATGCCGATGGAGATGTGGAGAGATACAAGGCATGACTTGTGGCTAAAGGCTACAAGCAAAGGCAAGGCATTGACTATGAAGAAGTCTATGCACATGTTGCCCGCATGGAGACGATTCGATTGCTCATCTCTTTGGCAGCACAAATGAAGTGGTAGATCCATCAACTAGATGTCAAGTCAGTCTTCTTGAATGGATATCTTGAATAAGAAGTCTATATTGAACAACCATTGGGATTTGTAGTCAAAAATCATGAAGATAAAGTGTTGCGGTTGAAGAAAGCTTTATATGTATTAAAGCAAGCCCCACGAGCATGGAAAAGTTAAATCGACAAGTATTTTCAAGACAATGGGTTTACTCTCGTTGTCTCCATAAATATGATCTTTACCTTAAAGTTCATACTAATGGAGATATATTGCTTGTTTGTCTTTATGTTGATGATCTTATTTTCACGGGTAATAACCCAAGTTTGTTTGAAGTTTTTAAGAAAGATATGTCCCGTGAATTCGAGATGACACGTAGGGCTCATGTCATACTACTTGGGCCTAGAAGTGAAGCAGGTGGAGGATGAAATTTTTATCTCTCAAGAAAGCTATACAAAAGAGATATTGAAGAAGTTCAACATGCTCGATTGCAACCCCGTGAACACACCGATGAAAAGTGGGACAAAATTGTCCAAGTTTGATGAAGGACAAAAAGTGGATCCCACATTCTTCAAACTTCTTGTAGGAAGTTTGAGGTACTTGACTTGTACCAGGCTAGATATACTCTTTCCAGCTGGACTAGTAAGTCACTTCATGGAAGCTCCTACCTCCACTCATTTGAAAGTCACTAGAAGAATTCTTCATTAGCTAAAAGGTACGATCGACTATGAGTTATTTTATTCTTCTTCTAATGATTTCAACCTTATGGGATATTGGGATAGTGATTATGCGGGATATATCGATGATAGAAAAAGCACAACTGATTTTTTGTTTTTCTTGGGTAATTGTGTTATTTCCTGGAGTTCAAAGAAACAGTTCATTGTTACTCTCTCGACCTGTGAAGCCGAATATGTAGCAGCAACATCATGTACCTATCATGCTATTTGGCTGAGAAGATTATTAAAGAAGCTCAATTTGCCACAAATTGAAGCCACAAAGATTTATATTGGCAACAAATTCGCACAGGCACTTGCCAAGAAT
The DNA here is from genome assembly GCF_000715075.1 of Nicotiana tabacum. NCBI lineage: Eukaryota > Viridiplantae > Streptophyta > Magnoliopsida > Solanales > Solanaceae > Nicotiana > Nicotiana tabacum. Next base: position 34,781,585 of record NC_134094.1, on the reverse strand, counting down.
CCAGTGTATCATGATCGAAGCAAGCATATAGATACAAGATATCACTTTATCAGAGAATGCATTGCCAAAAAGGAAGTCGAGCTCAAATATGTGAAGTCTCATGATCAAGTTACAGATATTTTCACAAAGCCTCTCAAATTTGAAGATTTCTAGAGATTGAGATCAGGAATGAAGAAGAAAAATCAAAATTAAGGGGGAAAATTATGGGACCTATTTAAATAAAAAAGGAATAATGAAAAGAAAGAGAAAACGATTTAGAAAAGGAAAAGTAAAAGTAAAAGAAAAAGCAAAATCAAAAGAAATGTAATTTGTGGGACCCATTTGAATAAAAAGAAATTAAAAAAGGAAGCAACAATCAAATTGGTTTGATTTGGGCGGTGGAGCAAGACCAACTTTTCAATCTTGCAAATCTGCAAAGTAGGCGTCGAACTAATTTTAATTGGTTTTGGTGAGCAACAAGACTCTATAAATAGAGATGCTTCCTCCTTATTGTAAACACACCAAAAATAAGAGAGAAGTATTAGAGATGATCCACAGTCTGTGAGAAAATAGAGTGTGAGTAATATTGTGGTGAGATATTTAAAATAAAGAGTGTTATTTCTTTTGAATCGTAGTAGTCTTTTGACACTACAAAGTTGTAATATTATAGCGATATTATATTGATACTATCGGGTATTGTATTATACCCCGTTAAAAGATTTGGTATTATCATTACTCTCTTGTGTTATTATTATTTGCCGTGGATATTATTCTTGAGCGGGATATATTTATTTTTTTCCAATACCTATTACTCTCAAAACACGTATATATATACCCTTTATGTTTTACATGAGCTTTTATTTTTTTCCCCCAAATGTTGTCCAATCGGCTAAGTATAATGACATACAACCAAATTCTCAAGAGTGTTTTAGCAATATTTCCCTGTTTCCCATAACTTATATTAGGGGTGGCATGTGGGCCGGTTTGATCCCTAAATGGGCCAAGTGGGTCGGTCTCGTGGGCCGCAGTTCTGGGCCGGTCTCGGTCCCTAAATAAATGGGCTTAGCAGTCCCGGGCTAAACGGTTTTTTTGTAGGAACCGGTCCGGGATCAGGCCCATAAACTCATCATCCCGGACTAAACGGGCCGAGCCCGTGGGCTAAGTGGGCTAATGGGCCCAATGGCTAAATAGTGATTTAAAGACAAAAATATTGTAAAAAGATATTCAAAGCAATGCCTTATAATTTTATTATAGCATTAAAAAAAAATGACAATATCTTTCTTAGTCTTCCCCCCAATGGAATGAGCACAACAAAGTGCTAATACCACCATTGAGAAGAAGAAAAAGAAACTAATTAAGATGTGCCAAAATACAAGTTACATAATACATATTAATTTTTGTTCATATAAGTTACATGGTATCTCTTACAAACTTATAAATCCTTCAAGGTTCGGAGAAAGTTCCGTTGGAGGTAGCGGAAAAGTAGCTTGGTCATCGCCGCTTCCATTGTCAGGTGAAACAGCATCCTCAGCAAGTACAACTAGCATTTCTTCGTAAGCTTCGTCTTCCTCTGGTTGTGATTCAGCAAGTCCAAAATTTCTTCTTTTCGAGCGGATCCAATCTTTGAAAAGTACTGATTTTTTCAAGCTCTCCATCATAGATGCTCTATAATCACCGAGTTGAAGTCTTACTTGGCTGAAAGAGCTCTTCGATACCACTATTGAAGCTTGAATAGTTAAAATGTCTCGGGCTATCCTTGAAAGAACCGGAAAGTATTTTTCTTTGTCCTTCCACCATTGCAAAATATTAAAGGAGCCGTCGGGATTCACTTCCTCAATTTGCTGCGATAAATAAACTTCAAGCTCATTTAGTTGTAAAAAATCATTTACTAGAACCAAAAGAACCCCTAAACTCCGTCCCAAGCACTAAGTGCTCTTACTCCCACAGTTCTTTTAGATGAATGAATGTAACAATTCGGCCGGTCGTTTTGAGTATATTAGCCCCGATCCCCTATTTACTATTTTTTTCGTATATGTTTCTGCTTATGTGACTTGTCCGGACTATGAATTTGAGGTCCGTAGCTAATTTAGGCTTGAAATGGTGAAAGTCGAATTTTTGGGAAGTTTGACAGGGGGTTGACTTTTTGATATCGGGATTGAATTCTCATTCCGTAAGTTGGAATAGGTCCGTAGTGTTGGATATGACTTGTGTGCAAAATTTGAGGTCAATCGGACGTGGTTTGGTAGGTTTCGGTGTCGTCTGCGAAATTCGGAAGTTTAGAAGTTCTTTAGACTTAAATTCGGGTGTAATCGGTGTTTTGATGTTGTTTTGAGTGATTCGAAGGTTTGACTAAGTTCGTATTGGGTTATATGACTTGTTGGCATGTTTGGTTGAGGTCCCCAGGGCCTCGGGGGGATGGGGAATTCGGGAGGTTTCGAACTTGGTTTGGATTTGAAAGGGGCAACTGAAGTGCTACTGTTGTTGGTGTAATCACACCTGTGGAGTGGGAACTGCAGGTGCGAGCTCGCAGAAGTGGGGATGGGACCGCAGAAGCGGCCAAGGAGGAGTTGAGCAGAAGTCGCAGGTGCGAAGATTTTTCCGCACCTGCGATGGTCGCAAAAGCGGGCAGCTGGGCGTAGGTGCAAGTTTTAGTCGCAGATGCGATGGGTTTCCGCACCTGCGATAGGCGCAGATGCGGTCTTGAAGCCGCAGGAGCGAAATCTGGGATTTTAAGTGGAATCCTTACCTGCGATAGATTTTCCGCAGGTGCGGCGTCGTAGATGCGACAGTGGGTCCGCAGATGCGAAAAGTCTGGGCAGAAGGTTTAAAAAGTAAGGGTTCGCGATTTTAGTCTTATTTCACCATTTGAGACTCGGACTTAGGTGATTTTGGAGAAGATTTTCGAGGGGATTATTGAGTTAAGCTTCTTGTATTCATTTTTTTTTTAATCATAAATCTTGATTCCCCACTGATTTTCCCACCTAATTAGCGAGATTTTGAAGTGAAATTTGGGGGCTTAGGACTTGAGAATTGGAGAGTAGATTTTAGGGATTTGGAGGACCAAATGATGTCGGATTTTGATGAATTTAGTATGATTAGACTCGTGAGTGAATGGACTTTCGGGTTTTGTGACTTTTGTCGGATTTCGAGACGTGGGTTCGGGGGTCGGGTTTGAGCCTATTTCGGAGTTTGGCTTATAATTTCGTATTTTTCTTGTCGAATTGATTCTTTTAGCTTATATTAATTATATCGTACTGCTTGTGGCTAGATCCGGGGCGTTTGGAGATTGATGCGAGGGGCAAAGGCATTTTAGAGTAGGATTTTGCGCGGTTTGAGGTAAGTAACAGTTTTAAATCTGGTCCTGAGGGTATGAAACCCCGGATTATTGGATTATGTGAGTATTTTGGAAGTGACGGACATGCTATGTGATGGGCGTGTGGGCGTGCACCGTAGGAATTGGGACTTGGTCCATTCCGTGAAACTGTAAAGTTGAATAACTTGTTGCTAGCCATATGCTCTCTCTGTGTTATAGAAATTTGACTGCAAATCATGTTAGAAATCATGCTTAGGCTATGTGATAGTACTGTTGGGACCCGCAGAGGTCGCGTACTTGTTGAATTACTTGCTAATTGGTGTCTTGTACTTAGTCATGGTTTTACTTGCGTATCATATATCAACCTCTTCTTGATTCTTGCTGATACACTATGTTATCTTTGTTTGGGCCGATCTTTGTGATTTCCGAGAGCCCGAGAGACTAGAGAGGTTGATGACTGAGTAAGGCCGAGGGCCTGTCTGTGAGGTATTGATACTATGGCATGCGAGTTATCCGTGCGGTTTCATATATTGATACTATATCACGTGAGTTGTCCGTGCAGATATAGTGCTTGGGCTGAAAGGAGCCCCTCCGGAGTCTGCACACCCCCAGTGAGCGCAAGTACCTATTGAGTGTGAGTACTGAGGGGGGCTGAGAGCCGAGTGATTTGAGCTGTTGTAACGAGTTGAGTGACTGTTACCTTGAGAGGCTGTACTTGCTTTTTCATTTGTTGATGCACTTAGTTGGTATATGTCATTATTGTGAAATTCCTGAAAGATTTTATATCTGAAGTACCTGAACTTTAACTGCATAAAACTGATTTAACTTAAATTGCTGGATGCGAAAGCATGTCTATTCTTTGCTGGAATTATTGAAAATGAACTGTAATTGTATAGCTCGTCACTGCTTCTTAGTTCCTTATTTATTTTTGTTACTTGCTGAGTTGGTTGTACTCATGCTACACCCTGCACTTCATGTGAAGATCCATGTGTGTTTGATCACGGAGGTCATTGAGTTTGGCGCGATCGAGTACCGGCGACTACGAGGTAGCTGCCGGCGTCCGCAGACCTTGTCTCTCATTATATGTTTTCTTTCTTTCCAGTATTGATACTTAGACACTGTTTTTATTAGACTGGATATCTAGATACTCATGACTTGGTGACACCTCGATATTTGGGGATATCTTTCCGCATTATATTTTGAATTCAACTTCGGTTTTTGTAAAACTTTCTAGTATGAAAAAGCTTGATTTATTTTTTGAAATATTGAAGTATTATTGAAAGGTTGGCTTGCCTAGTACCATCTATAGGAGCCATCACGACATGTTAGAGTTTTGGGTCATGACAAGTTGGTATCAGAGCCAAGGTTACATAGGTCTCACGAGTCATGAGCAGGGTTAGTAGAGTCTTGCGGATCGGTACAGAGACGTATGTACTTATCTTCGAGAGGCTGCAGAACCCTTAGGAAAAACTTCACATTCTTGAATTCTTGTCATGCGAATCTGTTGATTCTAGTGACTAAATTTCTGTTGTTCTAATTCTCTCACAGATGGTGAGGACGCTTACTACGGGGTAGGATGGATAGCCACCAGTACCACCAGCCAGGGCCGCGAGAGGCCGAGGTCGTGGTAGATGCCACGGTAGGGGAAGAGGTGCAGCCCGCATAGCAGCTGGGGCAATACCTGCAGACCCACCAGTTGCCCCAGTTCAAGAGCATGCTCTAGTTGTAGACGAGCCTATGGGACCAACTCAAGCACCACCCATGCCCATTGTGATTTCAGGACTTCAGGAGGCCTTTGCTCAGATTCTGACTGCGTGTACCAGTCTTGCTCAGGCGGTTTCTGTTCCGGACACAACATCAACTTCTCAGGACATGGGAGGTGCTAAAACTCTCCGCCTGCATACTAGAGCAGGTGGTACAGGGATTCCAGACACCGGGGGCACCACTAGCCCAGCCGGTTGCCGCTGCTTAGGATTATGCTATTCCTGCTATGCTTGAGGATGAACAACATAGATTGGAGAGGTTTGGGAGGCTCCGGCCTTCATCTTTCAGTGGTGCAGAGGGAGAGGATGCATAGGGTTTCTTGGACATGTGTCAGTGAATACTCCGTAGGTCGGTCGATGCAGCACCCCTTACCTGGCAGCAGTTCTCCGGTCTATTCCTGGAGAAGTTAGTGCCTCAGTCCTGCCTAGAGGAGATGCACATGCAATTCGTGTAGCTTCATCAGGGTGATATGTCCATGACTCAGTATTAGATGAGATATTCAGAGTTGGCCCGTTATGCTATCTGGTTGGTTCCCACAGACAGGGAGAGGATCGGGAGGTTCATGGCCTCACTTTTCAACTGCGATTGCTTATGACTAGAGAGAGAGTGTCTGGTGCTACTTTCGACGAGGTTTTCAACACTACTCGATAGATTGAGATGGTTTGCAGCCAGGAGTGGGTTGGAAGGGAGGCCAAGAGGCCTCGTGGCCAGAGTGGCTTCTGCGGTGTTTCATTCTTGGGGGCAGTTCCACCACGGTAGGGGGTCGTCCTTTCAGACATGCTCAGACGGCTCGCCCGGTTCACTGTGGTGCATCATCTGGCCACAGGTCACACAGTCATCAGCAGGGCCAGTCATCATTCAGTGTACTACCGGCGCAGAGTTATCACTATGCCTCATCAGCTTAGGTTTCGACGGGTAGTTTCTCTGGGCATCAGGAGCAGCAGTTTCGTCAGAGGAGGGGTTATTTCGAGTGCGGGAATTTTGGTCACATTAAGAGAGATTGCCCTAGGTTGTTGAGTCGGCCGATGGCACCAGCACTCGGCCGATGGCACCAGCAGCTCCACCACCCGTCCAACCAGCTCGAGGTGGGGCTCAGTTAGCTAGGGGTCACCCGAGAGAGGGTGGTAAGGCCCATTTCTATGCTCTTCCTGCCAGGCCAGATGCCATTGCTTCAGATGCTATGATTAAAAGTATTGTCTCAGTTTGCCATAGAGATGGCTCTGTATTATTTGACCTATTCGTATTTTGCTCATTTTCTAGATATGCCCCATGAGTCTTTAGTTTCATCTGTTCATGTATCCACTCTAGTGGGCGATACTATTATTATGGATCGTGTATATCGGTCATGTGTGGTGACTATTGGGAGTCTGGAGACTAGAAAGGACCTCTTATTGCTTAGTATGGTCGATTTTGACGTGATTTTGGGTATGGATTGGTTGTCTCCATGTCATGCCATTCTAGATTGTCATGCTAAGATTATGATGTTGGCGATGCCGGAGTTGTCGAGGGTTGAGTGGAGCGACTCTATAGACTATGTTCCCAGTAGAGTGATTTAATACTTGAAATCTCAGTGGATGGTTGAGAAATGTTATCTATCTTATTAGGCCTTTGTGAGGGAAGTTAGTGTAGAGGCCCCTGCTATTGATTCCGTTCTGGTGGTGCGAGATTTCCCGGATGTGTTTCCTGCATACCTGCCAGGCATGCCGCCTGACAGGGATATTGATTTCGGTATTGATTTGGTGTCAGGCACTTAGTCCATTTCTATTCCTCCATATCATATGACACCGACGGAGTTGAAGGAATTGAAGGAGTAGCTTCAGGAACCCCTTGATAAGGGGTTTATTTGGCCTAGCGTGTCACCTTGGGGTGCACCAGTTCTATTTGTGAAGAAGAAGGATGGTACTATGAGAATGTGTATTGATTACAGATAGTTGAACAAGGTCACAATCAAGAACAAGTATCCATTGACGCGTATTGATGATCTATTTGACCAGCTTCAGGGAGCGAGGGTGTTCTCCAAGATTGATTTGAGGTCAGGGTATCACCAGCTGAAGATTCGGGAATCAGATATTCTTAAGACAACTTTCAGGACACGATATGGCCATTATGAGTTCCTTGTGATGTCTTTTGGGCTGACCAACGCCCTAGCAGCGTTCATGCATTTGATGAACAATATGTTTCAGCCTTATCTTAACTCGTTCGTTATTGTATTCATTGATGACATCCTGGTATACTCTCGTAGCTAGGAGGAGCATGCTCAACATCTGAGGATTGTGTTGCAACGATTGAGGGAGGAGAAGCTTTATGCAAAGTTCTCCAAGTGTGTGTTTTGGCTCAGTTCTGTGGCGTTCTTGGGGCACGTGGTGTCCAGGGAGGGTATTCAGGTGGATCCGAAGAAGATAGAGGCAGTGTAGAATTGTCCTAGACCGTCCTCCACCACGGAGATTCAGAGTTTTCTTGTTTTGGCTAGTTATTACCACTGTTTTGTGGAGGGTGTCTCATCTATTGCATCGCCCTTGACTAAATTGGCCCAAAAGGGTGCTCCTTTCACATGGTCAGAGGAGTGTGAGGAGAGCTTTTAGAAGCTCAAGACTGCTTTGACCACGACTCCAGTTCTAGTTCTGCCATCAACTTCTGGTTCTTACATAGTGTATTGTGATGCCTCGCGGATCGATATTGGCTGTATTCTGATGCTGGAGGGTAGAGTGATTGCTTATGCTTTGCTCCAGTTGAAGCCTCATGAGAAGAACTATCCTGTCCATGACCTTGAGTTAGCAGCTATTGTTCATGCCTTGAAGATTTGGCGGCACTATTTGTACGGGGTCCATTGTGAGATTTACTCTGATCATCGGAGTTTGCAGCATCTGTTCAAACAGAAGGATCTTAACCTGCGTCAATGTAGGTGGTTGGAGCTTCTTAAGGATTGTGATATCACCATTTTGTACCATCCCGAGAAGGCCAATGTAGTGGCCGATGCCTTGAGTCGTCGGGCGGAGAGTTTGGGGAACTTAGTATATCTTCCAGCAGTAGAGAGGCCACTAGCATTTGATATTCAAGCCTTAGCTAGCTAGTTTGTTAGATTGGATGTTTCTGAGCCGAGTCAAGTATTGGCTTGTGTGGTCTCTCGGTCTTCTCTTTATGATCGTATCAGGGAGCGCCATTATGATAACCCCCATATGCTTGTCCTTAAGGACACGGTCCAGTACGGTGATGCTAAGAAGGTCACTATTGGGGATAATGGTGCATTGAGGATGCAGGGCAAGCTATGTGTGCCCAATGTAGATGGTTTATGTGAGTTGATTCTCCAGGAGGCTCACAGTTCGTAGTATTCTATTCATCCGGGTTCAGCGAAGATGTATCAGGACTTGAGACAGCATTACTGGTGGAGGAGAATGAAGAAGGACATAGTGGAGTACGTAGCTCGGTGCCTAAATTGCTAACAGGTGAAGTATGAGCATCAGCGACCAGGTGGGTTACTTCAGAAGTTAGAGATTTCGGAATGAAAATGGGAGCGGATCACTATGGATTTCATTGTTGGGCTTCCACGGACTCAGCGGAAGTTTGATGCAGTTTGGGTGATTATGGACCGACTGACCAAGTCAGCTCATTTCATTCCTGTGATGACTGCCTATTCTTCCGAGTAGCTGGCTCGAGTGTATATCCGCGAGATCGTCAGGCTTCATGGCATACCAATATCTTTCACCTCTGACCGGGTTAAGCAGTTCACATCACGGTTTTGGAGGGCCGTGAAGCATGAGTTGGGTACTCGAGTGGAGTTGAGCACAATATTTCACCCTCAAACGGACGGACAGTCCAAGCACACTATTTAGATATTAGAGGATATGCTCCGTGCGTGTGTGATGGAGTTTGGAGTTTCGTGGGATCAGTCCTTGCCTCTAGCGAAGTTTGCTTACAACAACAGTTATCAGTCGAACATCCATATGGCACCGTATGAGGCTCTATATGGTAGGCGGTATAGGTCTCCAGTGGATTGGTTCGAGCTGGTCGAGGCTAGATTATTGGGCATAAACTTGGTTCAGGATGCTGTGGAGAAGGTTAGGGTGATTCAGGATAGACTACGCACAACCCAGTCCAGACAGAAGAGTTATGCGGATCGGAAGGTTCGCGATGTTGTATTCATGGTTGGAGAGCGGGTCTTGCTCTGGGTGTCATCCATGAAGGGTGTTATGAGGTTCGGAAAGAAGGTCAAGTTGAGCCCGAGGTTTATCGGTCCATTTGAGGTATTACGACGTGTTGGGGAGGTTGCTTATGAGCTTGCCTTGCCTCCCAGTCTAGCAAGAGTTCATCCATTTTTCCATGTTTCTATGCTCCGGAAGTATCACGGCGATCCGTCTCACATATTGGATTTTAGCTCAGTCTAGTTGGACAAGGATTTATCTTATGTTAAGGAGCCGGTGGCAATCTTGGATTGGCAGGTTCGAAAGTAGAGGTCGAAGAATATTGCTTCTGTGAAGGTTCAGTGGAGGGGTCATCCGGTCGAGGAGACGACTTGGGAGACCGAGCATGATATGCACAACTGTTATCCTCATCTTTTCACTACTTTAGGTATATCTCTATGCTCGTTTGAGGATGAATGATTATTTTAAGAGGGGAAGGATGTAACGACCTGGTCGGTCATTTTGAATGTATTAGCCCCAATCCCCTATTTACTATTTTCCCCGTATCTGTTTATGCTTATGTGACTTGCCGGGAGGTCTTATTTTTTGGGTTTGAAGTGTTTTGGGATACTTAGTCTCTAAAACGGAAGCTTAAGTCTCAGGATTTTAACCGTAGTCGGAAGTGTGTGAAGACGACTCCGGAATGGAGTTCCATTAGCTCCGTTGGGTGATTTTGGACTTAGGAGCGTGTCCGGACTGTGAATTTGAGGTCTCAAGCTAACTTTGGCTTGAATTGGCGAAAGTTGAATTTTTGGGAAGTTTGACCGGGTGGTTGACTTTTTGATATGAGGGTCGAATTCTGATTCCGGAAGTTGGAATAGGTCTGTAGTATTGAATATGACTTGTGTGCAAAATTTGAGGTCAATCGGACGTGGTTTGGTAGGTTTCGGTGTCGTTTGCGGAATTAAGAAGTTTAGAAGTTCTTTAGGCTTGAATCCGAGTGTAATCGATGTTTTGAGTAATTTGAAGGTTCAACTAAGTTCGTATTGGGTTATATGGCTTGTTAGCATGTTTGGTTGAGGTCCCGTGGTCTCGGGGGGGGGGGGGGGGGGATTCGGGAGGTTTCAGACTTGGTTTGGATTTGAAAGGGGCATCTGAAGTGCTGCTATTGCTGGTGTAATCACACCTGTAAAGTAGGAACCGCAGGTGCGAGCTCGCAGAAGCGGGGATGGGACCGCAGAAGTGGCTAAGGAGGAGTTGAGCAGAAGCCATAGGTGCGAAGAGTTTTCCGCACTTGCGATGGTCGCAAAAGCGGGCAGCTGGGCGCAGGTGCAAGTTTTAGCCATAGATGCGATGGGTTTCCGTACCTGCGGTAGGCGCAGATGCGGTCTTGAATCCGCAGGAGTGGAATATGGGATTTTAAGTTGAATCCACACCTGCGACAGTGGGTCCGCAGATGCGAAAAGTCTGGGCAGAATGTTTAAAAAGTAAGGGTTCGCGATTTTAGTCTTATTTCACCATTTGAGACTCGGACTTAAGGCGATTTTGGAGAATATTTTTGAGGGTATTATTGAGGTAAGCTTCTTGTACTCGTTTTGGATCATAAATCTTGATTCCCCACTGATTTTCCCACCTAATTAGTGAGATTTTGAAGTGATATTTAGGGGTTTATGGCTTGAGAATTGGAGAGTGAATTTTGGGGATTTGGAGGACCAAATGATGTTGGATTTTGATGAATTTAGTATGGTTAGACTAGTGAGTGAATGGGTTTTCGGGTTTTGTGACTTTTGTCGGATTTCGAGACGTGGGCTCGGGGCCCCAGATTGAGCCTATTTCGGATTTTGGCTTATAATTTTATGTTTTTCTTGTGGAATTGATTCTTTTAGCTTATATTAATTATATCGTACTGCTTGTGGCTAGATTCAGGGCGTTCGGAGATTGATTCGAGGGGCAAAGGCATTTCGGAGTAGGATTTTGCGCGGTTTGAGGTAAGTAACAGTTTTAAATGTAGCCCTAAGGGTATGAAGCCCAAGATTTTTGGATTATGTGAGTATTTTCGAGGTGACACACATGCTAGGTGACGGGCGTGTGGGCTTGCACCGTAGGAATTGGGACTTGGTCCATTCCGTGAAACTGTAAAGTTGAATAACTTGTTGCTAGCTATATGCTCTCCCTGTGTTATAAAAATTTGACTGCAAATCATGTTAGAAATCATGCTTAGGCTACACCCTGCACTTCATGTGCAGATCCAGGTGTGTTTGATCATGGAGGTCGTTGAGTTCGTGCGCGATCGAGTACCGGAGACTACGAGGTAGCTGCCGCCGTCCGCAGACCTTGTCTCTCCTTCTATGTTTTCTTTCTTTCCCATATTGATACTTAGACACTGTTTTTATTAGACTGGATATCTAGATACTCATGACTTGGTGACACCTCGATATTTGGGGATATCTTTCCGCATTATATTTTGAATTCAACTTCGGTTTTTGTAAAAATTTCTAGTATGAAAAAGCTTGATTTATTTTTTGAAATATTGAAGTATTATTGAAAGGTTGGCTTGCCTAGTACCATCTATAGGAGCCATCACGACAGGTTAGAGTTTTGGGTCGTGACAAGTTGGTATCAGAGCCAAGGTTACATAGGTCTCACGAGTCATGAGCAGGGTTAGTAGAGTCTTGCGGATCGGTACAGAAACGTCAGTACTTATCTTTGAGAAGCTGCAGAACCCTTAGGAAAAACTTCACATTATTGAATTCTTGTCGTGCGAATATGTTGATTCTGGTGACTAAATTTCTGTTGTTCTAATTCTCTCATAGATGGTGAGGACGCGTACTACGGGGCATGATGGACAGCCACCGGTACCACCAGCCAGGGCCGCGAGAGGCCAAGGTTGCGGTAGAGGCCGCAGTAGGGGCAGAGGTGAAACCCGCACAACAGTTGGGGCAGTACCTGCAGACCCACCAATTGCCCCATTTAAGGAGCAGGCTCCAGTTGTAGACGAGCATGTGGGACCAGCTTAGGCACCACCCGTGCCCATTGTGATTCCAGGCCTTCAGGAGGACTTAGCTCAGATTCTGACAGCGTGTACCAGTCTTGCTAAGGCGGTCTCTATTCCGGTCGCAGCAACCACTTCTCAGGCTGGGGGAGGCGCTCAGACTCTCGCCGCCCGCACACCAGAGCAGGTGGTACAGGGATTCCAGTCACCAAGGGCACCACCAGCCCAGCCGGTTGCCGTTGCTCAGGATTATGCTATTCCTGCTATGCTTGAGGATGAGCATTGTAGATTGGAGAGGTTTGGGAGGCTCCATCCTCCATCTTTCAGTGGTGCAGAGGGAGAGGATGCACAAGGTTTCTTGGACAGGTGTCAGAGGATACTCTCTACGGCAGGTATTCTGGAGACCAGTGGGGTCTCGTTCACTACCTTTCATTTCTCAAGGGCTTCATTCAGTTGGTGGGAGGCTTACAAGAGGTGTAGGCCGGTCGGTACAACACCCCTTACCTGGAAGCAGTTCTCCAATCTATTCCCGGAGAAGTTCGTGCCTCAGTCCTGCAGAGAGGAGCTACGCAGGCAGTTCGAGCAGCTTTGTCAGGGTGATATGTCCGTGATGTAGTATGAGGTGAGATTTTCAGAGTTGGCCCGTCATGCTATCCGGTTGGTTCCCACAGAAAGGGAGAGGATCAGGAGGTTCATAGATGGCCTCACTTTTCAGCTGCGATTGCTTATGACTAGAGAGAGAGTGTCTGGTGCTACTTTCGATGAGGTTGTCGACATTGCTCGTCAGATTGAGATTGTACGCAGCTAGGAGCGGGTTGAGAGGGAGACCAAGAGGCCTCATGGCCAGGGTGGCTTCAACGGTGTTCCTTCTGGGGGCAGTTCCACCACGGTAGGGGTCGTCCTTTCAGACATGCTCAAACGGCTCGCCCAGTTCACCATGGTGCATCATCTGGCCACGGGTCACACAGTCATCAGCAGGGCCAGTCGTCATTCAGTGCACTACCGACGCAAAGTTCTCACCATGCCTCATCAGCTCAGGTTTCCATGGGTAGTTCCTCTGGGCATCAGGAGCAACAGTTCTATTAGAGGAGGAGTTGTTTCGAGTGCGGGGATTTTGGTCACATTAAGAGAGATTGCCATAGGTTGTTGAGTGGGGATCCACAACAGAGTACTCGGGCGATGGCACCAGCACCAGCAGCTCCACCACCCGTCCAGCCAGCTCGAGGTGGGGCTCAGTCATCTAGGGGTCGCCCGAGAGGGGGAGGCCGATCAGGGGATGGACAGGCCCATTTTCATGCTCTTCCTGCCAAGCTAGATGCCATTGCTTTAGATGCTGTGATTACAGGTATTGTCTCAGGTTTCCACAGAGATGCCTCTGTATTATTTGACCCTGGTTCCACTTATTCATATGTGTCTTTGTATTTCACTCATTTTCTGGATATGCCCCGTGAGTCTCTTGTTTCATCTGTTCATGTATCCACTCCAGTGGGCGATACTATCATTGTAGACCGTGTATATCGGTCATGTGTGGTGACTATTGGGAGTCTGGAGACTAGAGAGGACCTCTTGTTACTTAGTATGGTCGATTTTGACGTGATTTTAGGTATGGATTGGTTGTCTCCATGTCATGCTGTTCTAGATTGTCACGTTAAGACCGTGACATTAGCGATGCTGGAGTTGCCGAGGGTTGAGTGGAGCGACTCTATAGACTATGTTCCCAGTAGAGTGATTTCATACTTGAAAGCTTAGCGGATGGTTGAGAATATCTATCTTATTAGGCCTTTGTGAGGGATGTTAGTGTAGAGGCCCCTGCTATTGATTCCGTTCTGGTGGTGCGAGATTTCCCGGATATGTTTCCTGCATAGCTGCCAGGCATGCCGCCTGACAGGGATATTGATTTCGGTATTGATTTGGTGCCGGGCACTCAGCCCATTTCTATTCTTACATATCGTATGGCACCAGCGGAGTTGAAGGAATTGAAGGAGCAGCTTCAGGAACTCCTTGATAAGGGGTTTATTTGGCCTAGCGTGTCACCTTGGGGTGCACCGGTTCTATTTGTGAAGAAGGATGGTACTATGAGAATGTGCATTGATTACAGATAGTTGAACAAGGTCACAATCAAGAACAAGTATCCATTGCCGCGTATTGATGATCTGTTTGACCAGACCCCGGGAGCGAGGGTGTTCTTCAAGATTACTTTGAGGTCAGGGTATCACCAGCTGAAGATTTGGGACTCAGATATTCTTAAGACAGCTTTCAGGAACCGATATGGCCATTATGAGTTCTTTGTGATGTCTTTTGGGCTGACCAATGCCCCAGCCGTGTTCATGCATTTGATGAACATTGTGTTTCAGTATTATCTTGACTTGTTCATTATTGTACTCATTGATGACATCCCGGTGTACTCTCGTAGCCAGGAAGAGCAAGCTCAACATCTGAGGATTGTGTTACAGCGATTGAGGGAGGAGAAGCTTTATGCAAAGTTCTCCAAGTGTGAGTTTTGGCTCATTTCTGTGGCGTTCTTGGGGCACGTGGTGTCCAGGGAGGGTATTCAGGTGGATCTAAAGAAGATAGAGGCGGTGCAGAGTTGGCCCAGACCGTCCTCAGCCACGGAGATTCAGAGTTTTCTTGGTTTGGCTGGTTATTACCACTGTTTTGTAGAGGGATTCTCATCTATTGCATCGCCCTTGACTAAATTGACCCAAAAGGGTGTTCCTTTCAGGTGGTCGGAGGAGTGTGAGGAGAGTTTTCAGAAGCTCAAAACTGCTTTGACCACGACTCCAGTTCTAGTTCTGCCATCAGCTTTTGGTTCTTACATAGTGTATTGTGATGCCTCATGGATCGGTATTGGGTGTGTAATGATGCAGGAGGGTAGAGTGATTGCTTATGCTTCGTGATAGTTGAAGCCTCATGAGAAGAACTATCCTGTCTATGACCTTGGGTTAGCAGCTATTATTCATGCCCTGAAGATTTTGCGGCACTATTTGTACAGGGTTAATCATGAGATTTACACTGAACATCGGAGTTTGTAGCATCTGTTCAAACAAAATGATCTTAACCTGCATCAACGGAGGTGGTTGGAGCTTCTTAAGGACTATGATATCATCATTTTTTACCATCCTGGGAAGGCCAATGTGGTGGCCGATGCCTTGAGTCACCAGGTGGAGAGTTTGGGAAGCTTAGCATATCTTCCAGCAGCAGAGAGGCCACTGGCATTGGTTGTTCAGGCCTTAGCTAGACATTTTATTATATTGGATATTTCTGAGCCGAGTCGAGTATTGGCTTGTGTGGTCTCTCGGTCTTCTCTTTATGATCGTATCAGGGAGCGTCATTATGATGACCCCCATCTGCTTGTCCTTAAGGACACGGTCCAGCACGGTGATGCTAAGAAGGTCACTATTGGGGATGATGGTGCATTGAGGATGCAGGGCAGGCTATGTGTGCCCAATGTAGATGGTTTGCGTGAGTTGATTCTCTAGGAGGCTCACAGTTTGCGGTATTCTATTCATCTGGGTGCCGCGAAGATGTATCAGGACTTGAGACAGCATTACTGGTAGAGGAAAATGAAGAAGGACATAGTGGAGTATGTAGCTCGGTGCCTAAATTGCCAACAGGTGAAGTATGAGCATCAACGACCAGGTGGGTTGCTTAAGAAGTTAGAGATTCCGGAGTGGAAATAGGAGCGGATCACTATGGATTTCATTGTTGGGCTTGCACGGACTCAGCGAAAGTTTGATGCAGTTTGAATGATTGCGGACCGGCTGACCAAGTCAGCTCATTTCATTCCTATGATGACTGCTTATTCTTTTAAGCAGTTGGCTCGAGTGTGTATCCGCGATATTGTTAGGCTTCATGGCGTACCAGTATCTTTCACCTCAGACTGGGGTACGTAGTTCACATCACAGTTCTGGAGGGCTGTGCAGCATGAGTTTAGTACTCGAGTGGAGTTGAGCACAATC
Organism: Nicotiana tabacum; assembly: GCF_000715075.1. NCBI lineage: Eukaryota > Viridiplantae > Streptophyta > Magnoliopsida > Solanales > Solanaceae > Nicotiana > Nicotiana tabacum. The sequence continues at coordinate 34,765,460 of NC_134094.1, read as the reverse complement.
CAAGCGCACTATTCAGATATTAGAGGATATGCTCCGTGCGTGTGTGATGGAGTTTGGAGGTTCGTGGGATCAGTTCTTGCCTCTAGCGGAGTTTGCTTACAACAACAGTTATCAGTCGAGCATCCAGGTGGCACCATATGAGGCTCTGTATGGTAGGCGGTGTAGGTCTCCAATGGGTTGGTTCGAGCCAGGCGAGGCTAGATTATTGGGTACAAACTTGGTTCAGGATACTGTGGAGAAGGTTAGGGTGATTCAGGATAGACTACGCACAGCCCAGTCCAGACAGAAGAGTTATGCGGATCGGAAGGTTCGCGATGTTGCATTCATGGTTAGAGAGCAGGTCTTGCTCCGGGTGTCACCTATGAAGGGTGTTACGAGGTTCGTAAAGAAGGACAAGCTGAGCCCGAGGTTTATCGGTCCATTTGAGGTATTGCGACGTGCTGGGGAGGTTTCGTATGAGCTTGCCTTGCCTCCCAGTCTAGCAGGAGTTCATCCAGTATTCTATGTTTCTATGCTCCGAAAGTATCACGGTGATCCGTCTCACATATTGGATTTCAGCTCAGTCCTGTTGGACAAGGATTTATCTTATGTTGAGGAGCCGGTGACGATCTTGGATAGGTAGGTTCGAAAGCTGAGGTCGAAGAATATTACTTTGTTGAAGGTTCAGTGGAGGGGTCAGCTGGTCTAGGAGGCGACTTGGGAGACCGAGCATGATATGCGTAGCCGTTATCCTCGTCTTTTCACCACTTTAGGTATGTCTCTATGCTCATTCGAGGACGAACGATTGTTTTAAGAGGGGGAGGATGTAACGACCCGATCGGTCATTTTGAGTGTATTAGCCTCGATCCCCTTTTTACTGTTTTTCCCGTATCTGTTTCTGCTTATGTGACTTTCCGGGAGGTCTTGTTTTTGGTTTCGGAGTGTTTTGGGACACTTAGTCCCTAAAACGGAAGCTTAAATCTCAGGATTTTGACCGTAGTCAGAAGTGTGTGAAGACGACTCCAGAATGGAGTTCCATCGGTTTCATTAGTTACATTGGGTGATTTTGGACTTAGGAGCGTGTCCGGACTATGAATTTGAGGTCTATAGCTAATTTAGGCTTGAAATGGCAAAAGTCGAATTTTTGAAAAGTTTGACCGGGGGGTTGACTTTTTGATATCGGGGTCGGATTCCGATTCCGAAAGTTGGAATAGGTCTGCAGTGTTGAATATGACTTGTGTGCAAAATTTGAGGTCAATCATACGTGGTTTGGTAGGTTTCAGTGTCGTTTGCGGAATTCAGAAGTTTAGAAGTTCTTTAGGCTTGAATCCGCGTGTAATCAGTGTTTTGATGTTGTTTTGAGTGATTCGAAGGTTCGACTAGGTTCGTATTGGGTTATATGACTTGTTGGCATGTTTGGTTGAGATCCCGGGGGCCTCGGGTGGGGGGGAGGGGGGATTTGGGAGGTTTCAGACTTGGCTTGGATTTGAAAGGGGCAGCTGAAGTGCTGTTGTTGCTGGTGTAATCGCACCTGCAGAGTGGGAACCGCAGGTACGAGCTCGCAGAAGCGGGAATGGGACCGCTGAAGCGGCCAAGGAGGAGTTGAGCTGAAGCCGCAGGTGCAAAGATTTTTCCGCACCTGCGATGGTCGCAAAAGCGGGCAGTTGGGCGCAGGTGCGAGTTTTAGCCACAGATGCATTGGGTTTCCGCACCTGCATAGGCGCAGATGCGGTCTTGAAATCGGAGGAGCTAAATCTGGGATTTTAAGTTGAATCCACACCTGCAATGGATTTTTCGCAGGTGCGGCGTCGCAGATGCGACGGTGGGTCCGCAGATGCGAAAAGTCTGGGCAGAATGTTTAAAAAGTAAGGGTTCACGATTTTAGTTTTATTTCACCATTTGGGGCTCGGACTTAGGCAAATTTGGAGAAGATTTTCGAGGGGATTATTGAGTTAAGCTTCTTGTACTCATTTTTGATCATAAATCTTGATTCCCCACTGATTTTCCCACCTAATTAGCGAGATTTTGAAGTGAAATTTGGGGGTTTAGGGCTTGAGAATTGGAGAGTGGATTTTGGGGATTTGGAGGACCAAATGATGTCGGATTTTGATAAATTTAGTATGGCTAGACTCGTGAGTGAATGAGCTTTCGGGTTTTGTGATATTTGTCGGATTTCGAGACGTGGGCTCGGGGCCGGGTTTGAGTCTATTTCAGATTTTGGCTTATAATTTCGTGTTTTTCTTGTGGAATTGATTCTTTTAGCTTATATTAATTATATCGTACTGCTTGTGGCTAGATTCATGGCGTTTGGAGATTGATTCGAGGGGCAAAGGCATTTCGAAGTAGGATTTTGCGCGGTTTGAGGTAAATAAGAGTTTTAAATATGGTCCTGAGGGTATGAAATCCCGGATTATTGGATTATGTGAGTATTTTGGAGGTGACGAACATGCTAGGTGACGGGCGTGTAGGCGTGCACCGTAGGAATTGGGACTTGGTCCATTACATGAAATTGTAAAGTTGAATAACTTGTTGCTAACTGTATGCTCTCCCTGTATTATAGAAATTTGACTGCAAATCATATTAGAAATCATGCTTAGGCTATGTGATGGTACTATTGGGACCCGCAGAGGTCGCGTACTTGTTGAATTACTTGCTAATTGGTATCTTGTACTTAGTCATGGTTTTACTTGCGTATCATATCTCAGCCCTTTCTTGATTCTTGTTGATACACTATGTTATCTTTGTTTGGGCCGATCTTTGTGATTTTCGAGAGCCCGAGAGACTAGAGAGGTTGATGACTTAGTGAGGCCGAGGGCCTATCTGTGAGGTATTGATACTATGGCACGTGAGTTGTCCGTGGAGCACGTGAGTTGTCCATGCGGTTCCACATATTGATACTATAGCACGTGAGTTGTCCGTGCGGATATAGAGCTTGGGCTGAAAGGAGCCCCTCTGGAGTCTGCACATCCCCGGTGAGCGCAGATACCTATTGAGTATGAGTACTGAGGGCTGAGAGCCGAGTGATTTGAGCTGTTGTGACGAGTTGAGTGACTGTTGCCTAGAGAGGATGTACTTGCTTTTTCATTTGTTGATGCACTTAGTTGCTATCTGTCATTATTGTGAAATTCCTGAAAGATTTTATATCTGAATTACCTGAACTTTAAATGTATAAAACTGATTTGACTTAAACTGCCGGATGTGAAAGCATGTCTATTCTTTACTGAAATTATTGAAAATGAACTGTAGTTGTATATCTCGTCACTGCTTCTCAGTTCCTTATTTATTTCTGTTACTTGCTGAGTTGGTTGTACTCATGCTACACCCTGCACTTCATGTGCAGATCCAGGTGTGTTTGATCATGGAGGTCGTTGAGTTCGTATGCGATTGAGTACCGGAGACTACGAGGTAGCTGCCGACGTCCGCAGACCTTGTCTCTCCTTCTATGTTTTCTTTCTTTCCTGTATTGATACTTAGACACTATTTTTACTAGACTGGATAACTAGATGCTTATGACTTGGTGACACCCCGATGTTTGGGGCTATCTTTCCGCATTTTATTTTGAATTCAACTCCGATTTTTGTAAAAATTTCTAGTATGAAAAAGCTTGATTTTTTTTGAAATATTAAAGTATTATTGAAAGATCGGCTTGCCTAGTACCATTGATAGGCGACATCACAACAGGTTAGAGTTTTGGGTCGTGACATAATAAGAAGAAGAAGGAGTTGGAATATTTGGTCTAGCATTATTTAATGCAACTTGATAAGCATTATAAATAGTTTGAGCATTAGAGCCTGTTTGGCCAAGCTTCTCGGAGATCAAAAGTACTTTTTTTTTGTCAAAAAAGTATTTTTTGAAAAATTTAAGGTGTTTGGCCAAAATAAAAAGTACTTTTGGCCAATAGCAGAAGTAGTTTTTCTGCTTTTGGGAAGAAGCAGAAAATTCTAGCAAGAAGCAGAATCAGAAGCAGAAAATTAATTTATTCAAGACAAAACTATCCTCACCATAAATATATATTTTCCAAATTATCCTTTAATTTTTGTATAATAAGTATATAGATTGTTATTCAAGTAATTTTATTTTTTTCTTTTTCTTATAGATATGTCATTCACAGTAAATAATGATGAGCATGTTGACGAAGTTCTTACAAATGAAGTAGATGACGATGATGATGTACTTGATTTGGTAATTTACAGTGTAGCTCTCGCATCAGAATATTATTTAAAATTTTGTCTAAAACTCCATGCAGAACTTCTCCTCATACAGGATTTTATTTCATCAAGGAGATACTTGAAAGGCATGATAAGAGATGTTATGAGATGTTTAGGATGGAAAAACATATATTTCTTGACTTATGCAAAACACTAATTGAACAATATGATTTGAAATCAGCAAGAAAAATGACCATAGAGGAGATGGTTGCTATGTTTTTACTAGTGGTCTGACATGGTGTAGGGAATCGAATGATTCAAGAACGATTCCAACACTCTGGAGAGACTGTTAGCAGACCTTTTTATCAAGTTTTGATAGCATGTTTGAAATTGGCTATGGATATTATTAAGCAAAAAGATCCAACCTTTTATGATATTAATCCTAAAATAAGAGAAGATGACAGGTATTGGTCATATTTAAAAAATTACATTGGAGATATAGATGGCACACACGTGCCTTGTATTGTTTGCTCTAAGGAACAAATCAAATACATTGGTAGAAAAGGCTTCACTTCACAAAACATAATGACTGTATGTGATTGGGACATGTACTTCACATTTGTATGGTCTGGGTGGGAAGGTACTGCACATGATGCTAGAATATTTGATTAGGCACTTAGAAGGCAAAACCTTTACTTTCCTCATCCTCCATCAGGTAAGCAACACTAATACTATGCCTTGTGTTATTTTAATATGTAGATTTTATTTGTATTCATCTAAATTAACTCTTTTTTACTTGGTGTAGGTAAATATTATTTAGTTGATTCAGGCTATTCAACAACGATGGGTTATTTAGGACCGTATAAGGGTGAATGATATCATCTCCCAGATTTCAAGCGCAACTCTAGTTTTAGAAATCCAAATGAGGCATTTAATTGTTTTCACTCCGGTCTTCGATGTACAATTGAAAGAACATTTGGAGTATGGAAAAATAGGTTTTCTATTTTACTCTCAATGCCATCTTCCAAGTTTGACAATCAGATTTATCTTGTTACAACTACCATGGCTATACACAATTTCATCAGACGACATTCTTCTACTGATAAGGAATTCAACTATTATGCTAATGAAGACATTACTGCAGAGATTGAGGAAGGAGATGTGCCTTCTGGTATTCCTTTAGAAATGCAAGACAAGTCTTCTACTATTATGGAGCCTTTGCGTGATAGAATTAGAGATGAAATTGTTGAGAAGTATTATCATGTGTGAGTGACTTTGCTTATTATTTCATGGTTGATTATCAATATATAATAATTTATGGAATAAACTTTAAGTCACACTGAATGACGTATTTTGATTATTCAAATCATCGTGTAAATAACAAGCAATTATACTAGATAATATTATTATTTTGGTATAACTATATATGTTACAATGATTTAAATATTTAGTATGTATGTTTACTTTATGTTTATATTTTAATTAAATTAAATAAAAAAATAATAACAGTCTCGTATAATAAATATTTAAATTTATTTATTTTTTAAATAATTATAAAACCTTGGTACTATCCTTTTTGGTAATTTAACACTCAAAAGCACTTTTTATAAAGATTGGCCAAACACAATTTGTTTATCAAATATTGCAAAAAATACTTCTTAAATGAATTGGCCAAACACAAATTATTTTTTTTCAAAAGTACTTTTAGAAAAAGTACTTTCAAAATAAGCAGTTTTTGGCAGCTTGACCAAACGGGCTTTTATTCTAATTGAGGCTATTGCTTCCGGAGGTTTAGGCAACTCATCATCTTCAAGTGCTAAACCATTATAAACAGTTTCATACCAAAATTGAGTACCTCCTAATTTCATACAAGAATTTAGCAATGCAGCAACACCATAAATAGGGGGAATAGGGAAAAAATATTTTTTAAACTTTTTTCTCATAGAATCAATAGCAAGTTTATAAATTTCTCCACCCTTTGAAAAATGAACAAACAAATTTTCAAGTTCTGCAATATAAACTAAATAGTTTGAAATAGTAGGATAATATTGACCAGAAAATTCATTTGTAGCAATAAAATTTTTTTCTAAAAAATCAACAAGCATTTTAACATTAGCACATTCCCCATTCGTAAGGTGCTCGTCATCATCACTTACATGTGCATTAAATATTGAGTTTATGGGGTTTCTATATTCATATGCAACAACCAAACTTTCATACATGTAATTCCATCTAGTTGGACAAGGTTTAGGAATCTTTTTTTCTCTTAAGCCACATTCATCGCATCTTTTAAAATATTCTCTAAATCTACTTCTACGGTTTGAATGAAAAAGCCAGTTAAGAACCATTTTAACCTTTTCAATTTGAATATTTAAAATTTTTATACCATCACCCACAATTAAATGGTAAATATGACAAATACATCTAACATGAAAAATATTACTAAATGCAGGATTTTGCGTAGTGGTAAGCAAGTCTATAACATTTGTGTTATTAGTAGCATTATCCATTGAAACCGATATTATTTTATCACTAATGTAAAAATATCTGCAAATATCCGTAATTGTGCTAGCAATAAACTGCCCTGTGCGACGTGAAGCAATTATTCTATAAGCAATTATGCACTTTTGCATTATCCAATTCTCATCAATCCAATGACTGATAACAGTAAGGTAATCACAGTCATTGCCACTTCTACCAATATTAATTGTAATAGCAACACGACAATTTATATGAGTAAATAAATAGCGCAAATATTGTTCATATTCATACTTATATTTATAAATATCGCTCTTTACGGTTGTGCGAGAAAAACCTTTATAAGTAGGATTAAATTTATTTCTAATATAATGCACAAACGAAGGGTTAGAAGGAAAACTATAGGGAAAAAGTGTAATTATAAAAAGTTTGGGGTTAAAACAAAGTTGGGGGGGGGGGGATTTAAGGGGTTAAATGACTATTTTTAAACAGCCAATGACTATTTTTTAAAGCCCAACAACTCTTTTTTTAAATAGCCAAACGGATATTTTTTTTTTAAAAAAAAATTACCGTTGTGCACGTTTGACCCGCCAAGAGACCGGTCCCGGTCCTTTGGCGGGCCAAACAGTCCCTACTTAAGACCGGCCCAAGCCCACCTCTAACGATTCTATCGGCCCACTTAGCCCGCGGTCTCGGGCCCGGATCGACCCACTTTTACACTTTAACTTATATGAAAGCCAAGGTCTCGTCTAAAATATCATTTTAGCTGGTGAATTATGTGAAACATAAAGAGAGGAAAGGTTAAACAGGTTAAATAAATAATAGGACTTGAATTTGACTTCCATTGTGTGTGTCTTGAATGAATAGAAAAAGTCGAAAGAAGTTGGAAAAGGTTAGTTATGGAAAAGAAAAAGAATTTATGTTTGTGAAATCTTCGCAAAAGTCAAGTGACTACAAAACTAAAATCTTTCTTTATTTCTACTTTAATATCCGCTACCTTTCCCTCTTCTCTTTCCTTGTTTTTGCTTTTCACTTTTGACTTATTAGCTTCTTAGCTTTTGCTTTTTCAATAATTTCACTTGTCTTCTGTTACTTCAAGAATTAGAATCAAGACTTCAAGCAAGAATCAATAGTAATATCAGTTGATGCCGAACGACAAGAAGATGCTGTGCGTGCACTTTGACAATAACAATAACAAGTTGGAATTCAGTTATTTAGTAGGCCTTTCTATATGGCTACCAGCTATTGCTCTGGTTTATCGTGTGCTGAAATTTCTTCTTCATTGGCTAACTCATCCTAAAGTTATATCACTGCCCAAAGAAGGAGAGATAGAAATAGCTAAGTGTGATGAAAAGAAATACTCAAGTGTGAAAGATAGAGGACAGCAAACTGTTCAGTACAGATTTAGGCAGAGACAGAAAAAGATACAAAGAGAATCAACAAGTATAGAGAAATCAGACTCTGGGGTTTTGGATTCTAAATTGGTCGCAAAGGAAGAGGAAGCGTATGTGTCGAAACTACCTCGTGTTCGCGATGGTGATCTAGAGCATTTCAGCCACAGACACCCTCTGCTAAGATTCCATCTCCGAGGTACAGAAAATATAAGATGCAACATGTGTACTTTTATAATATCCGGAGTGGCTTATGGTTGTGATCATTGTCGTTACTTTCTCCACGAGGTATGCTCTAGCATTCCTAATAGAATTCGGCATGATTTTCACCCCATGCACTCACTTACCCTTTGTCCTATTCCCTCGATCTCTCTTTGTTATTCGAAAGTTGAGAGCGAACAGCTGGCTGTGGCCGAAAAGAGAGGTTTTGGGACTGAATTCCGTTGTGTGGCATGTGGATATGACAACTCTTACCCTCAAAAGTCACTCTTTGCTTTTTATTATCATTGCGATGTGTGTAATTTTGACCTTCATCTTGAATGTGCTTCCGTACCAACGACATTGATCCATAAGGTTAAATATCCACTTGATCTCTTCACTATCTTTCCACTAGAAAGTGAAGGTGCAGCCCTGTTTTGTGATATTTGTAACCAAGTTATGAATAGGGAATTCTCTTGGCTTTTCTACAATCGTGAGTTTGATTACGTCTGCCATTTTGAGTGTGGTGCTGAAGAAGAGTTTGGGCTAATAGGGGATGACGGTTTCCTATCTGAAGTCCAGAAACTATTGGTTCTTCAAACAAGTTTCCCTGGCCAAAAACCAAAAGTAAAACAGTTAGGAGAAGTTGCACACTTCAGCCACCGCCATCCACTGAAAGCAATCAAACAGATGAATGAGGCATCAATCATGAGTTGCTGCATATGTTCAATCAAGTCTTCGTCTGGTTACATTTGCCAGCAATGCAATTACTTCATTGACGAGAGCTGTTTCCATCTTCCACCAAAGATTCGACACCAATATCACCCGAATCACACTCTCATACTCGTCAGCTACACCGATCATCCAAATATCCACTGCACAGCTTGCAGCCAAGAAGTTGGTGCAGCATACCATTGCTCTGCTTGTAAATTCAGTCTCCATCGTACCTGTGCTGGTGCTCCCTTGACATTAACCCTTGGCACAAACAAGAAAGTTAGTTATAAGCTCCTCTATTCGTATCCGTTTGAGGGTGAGATGGCTGTTATCAATTGCAGTGCTTGTTCCAATAAGTTAAACTCAAAGCAGAGCTTCTTGTACTACAATTTCGACCTGGATGAAGTGCTCCATGTCCTATGTGCGCTTGATAGAGAGGCTGACACTTATGCTACTAAGCTCCGTTTAGCTAGTGAAAGACTGAAAAGCATTAGAATAGGAGAAGACTACTCCTGATTGCATGTACTGTAACTACAAATTAAGTTTTACCTATTTTATAAGTATTTAGTATTAACTTATGGCAGCAGGAATGTATTGCCTAGTTTGTATGGCTATTGATTTCTTTTTCCAAAAGAGAATATCCATTATAACAAAATTTATGGATCATGACATTTGCCATGACATAATATCCACTATTAGGCTAAGGATTTCTTGCTATAAATAGAGGAGTTTCTCCTCATTTGTAAACACACCAATTCAAGAGCTTTTCACTCTTGTCTTTCTTTCTCCTCCTTTATTTCATCATAGAGTATTTTGTAAGAGAGTGAATGTTGAAAAACACTTGTGTGAACCCTTCTTTGGAGTGATCTTGTGAGGTTATTCTCTTGGGGTATTTGGGACTAATTAGAGTATTTACTCTAATTTTGAACTCTCTTTTGTACTCTTGTTGGTATAGTAAAATTTCTTTTCTCCACTTGTGGACGTATGTCACCTTGACCGAACAACGTTAAATTTGTGTCTTATTTATCTTTTTTAATTGCCGTTATTATCAACTTGCATTGTCTTTGTTATTGTCATTATAACGTTATTTGGCTAAATTTCGGACTACCCAGTAACCCGATCCTAACAAATTGGTATCAGATTTAGATCTAACCGTGTTAGTTTAAATAGCCAAAATGACTCTAACAAATTCTTATGTTGAGAAATTTGACCGAAGTGCAAACTTCAGAATGTGGCAATTAAAGATTGAAGCTATCCTAAATCAGGATGGCTTATATTTGGCACTGCAAGCAAAGGAGAAGATACTGGATTAAATGACGGACGAGGAGTTTGCCGTCATAGACAAAAAGGCAAAAGCAGGTATTATTTTAAATCTTTCAAATGAGGTTTTGGTGAAGTTGCAGCAGAATGCTCAGCCAAGGCATGTGGGAAAAGCTTAAAACCCTATATATGAAAAGAATAGTAGAAAACAAGCTTTACCTAAAGCAAAAACTCTACACTTTTCGTATGGCTGAAGGTACCTCTATACTTACACATCTTGATACTTTTGATTCTCTTCTTATGGATTTAAGTAACATAGATGCTGAAATCAAAGATGAGGATCAAACTGTGTTATTGCTTGTTTCCTTACCCAGTCGTTTAAACATATAAGAGATACTATGCTTTATGGAAAGGATAATATCTCTTATAAAGATATCAGATCTATTTTGAAATCAAAAGAACAAATAGATAGAGATATTACTGGGGAAACTAGTGGGAACCAAGGGGAATGCTTATTCATAAGAGGTAGATCCAATAAGAAAGATTCAAGTAGTGAGAAACCTAAATCAATGTCAAAATCCAGATACAGAAATGTCATGCGCAAATATTGTCATAAGAAAGGTCACATTATTTCTGAATGCTTTAAATTGAAAAATAAAGAAAAGCATACAGAAAAGAAAAATAAGCACAAAAATACTGACACTGCCGAAGCAAGTGTAGCTGCTGATGAGACTGAGGGAACTATTGTTTTAGCAACTAATAATAATTTCAAATCTAACAATGAGTGGATTTTAGATTCGGGTTGTTCTTATCATATGTGGACCAATCGGAATTTATTTACCACATATAAATCTATTGGAGGTGGAGTTGTCTTGATGGAAAATAATGCTGCCTACAAAGTTATTGGAAAAGGTACAGTCCGAATCAAAATACACGATGGTGTGGTGAGAACTCTCACCGATGTTAAACATATTCTTGACTTGAAGAAAAATCTCATCTCTTTGGGCACTTTAGAATCTCTTGGGTGCAAGTACACAGGTGAAGGTGGAGTTTTAAAAATTTTTCATGGTGCTCTTGTGATCATAAAAGCACGCAGATCTGGTACGTTGTATACTCTTTTGGGATCTACTGTTACAGGTGCTGCTACAGTTTCAATATCAGATAAATCAGATTCTGACATTATCAAATTGTGGCATATGCGATTGGGGCATATGAGTGAAAAAGGTCTTTCCATCTTCAGCAAAAGAGGTCTCTTATGTGGCCAAAGTACCGGAAATATGGAGTTCTGTGAACATTGTGTGTTCGGGAAGTAGAAAAGAGTCAGCTTCAAATCTCCAGCGATTCATAGAACAAAAGGTACGTTGGATTACATTCATTCAGATCTTTGGGGTCCTTCACGTACCCCAACAAAAAGGTGGTGCCAGGTATATGTTAACTTTCATTGATGATTATTCAAGGAAAGTTTGGATTTATTTCCTGAAAAATAAAAGTGACGTTTTCTTAAATTTTAAACAATGAAAAGTTTTGATTGAGAAGCAAACAGGAAAACAGGTTAAGCGGCTTAGAACAAATAATGGCTTGGAATTTTATAATGATGAATTCAACGGATTTTGCAAGAATGAAGGAATTGCTCGACATCATACTGTGAGAATGACACCTCAACAAAATGGTGTGGCAGAAAGGATGAATAGAACTCTTTTGGAAATGGCTCGTTGCATGATTTCAAATGCTGGGTTGACAAACGCCTTTTGGGCAGAAGCTATCTCTACAGCTTGTTATATTGTCAACTGAGCTCCTTCTGCACCTTTGAACTTTAAGACTCCAGAGGAAATGTGGTCAGGTACTCCTACAATTATTCTGATTTAAAGATATTTGGTTGCCCTGCATACATGCATGTAAATGATGAAAAACTAGAGCCAAGGGCTAAAAAGTATATTTTCCTTGGGTATGCATTTGGGGGTGAAAGGATACCGATTATGGTATCCTGATCCCACGACACCAAAATTTATAATTAGCAGATATGTAACCTTTGATGAATCCTCTATGTTACATTCTAGAAAAGAGTCTTCTAGTTCTTCTAATACAGATAAAGGAAAGAGTACACAGAACTAGGTGGAGATTGAGATTGGCATTCCTTATGAGCCAAGCTCATTAACTTTGGAGCATAATACAATTGAAACTCCTAAAGTTGAGACAGAAGCTGAAATTCCTGAAGTTGAGACTCCTGAAGTTGAACCAGAAGAAGTGGAGTATTCTATAGCCAAACATAGACCAAGAAGAAAAGGTAAACAACCATTAAGGTTTGGAGATTATGTTGCATTTGCTTTTTCAGTTGCACAGTAAACTGAAAAAATTAGAGAACTATCAAAATATTCAGAAGCAGTTTCTGGTGCTAACTCACCCAAGTGGCTGATTGCAATAAATGAAAAAATTGAGTCTCTCAACAAGAATGGTACTTGGTCTCTTGTGAAGCCGCCATTAGGAAAAAGAATTGTTAGTTGCAAATGGGTGTTCAAGAAAAAGGATGGCATTCCAGGGGTTGAAGATGCTAGGTATAAGGCACGATTAGCTGCAAAGGGCTATAGTTAGGTATAAGGAGTTGATTTTAATGATATTTTCTCACATGTTGTTAAACATAGCTCTATTCGTGTCTTGCTTGCCTTTGTTGCCATGTATGATTTGGAATTAGAACAACTTGATGTTAAGACAACTTTCTTACATGGCGAACTTGAGGAACAAATATACATACATCAACCCGAAGGATTTGAAGTTGAAGGAAAAGAAGATCATATTTTCTTGTTGAAGAAATCCTTATACGGATTAAAGCAGTCTCCAAGACAATGGTACAGAAGGTTTGATTCCTTTATGTTGGGTCATGGTTATTCGAGGAGCATGTATGATGGTTGCGTTTACTTTCGGAAGTTAAATGATGGTGCATTTATGTACTTATTATTTTATGTTGATGACATGTTCATTGCTGCTAAGGATTTAACAGAAATTCACAATTTGAAAAGTCAGCTGAAAAGTGAATTTGAGATGAAAGATTTGGGAGCAGCTAAGAAAATCCTTTGCATGGAGATCAAAAGAGATCGAAAAGCCAACAGGTTATTCCTGACCCAGAAGAAGTACTTGGAGAAAGTCTTGGAGAGTTTGGCATGAAAGATGCTAAATCAGTTAGTACCCCTCTTGCTGCTTATTTTAAGTTATCAGCTGCTCAGTTCCCGGAGTAAGAGGAAGAAGAGAGGTACATGGAACATGTTCCTTATTCCAGTGCAGTCGACAGTATTATGTATGCAATGGTTTGTACACGTCTAGACATTTCACAAGCAGTCAGTGTGGTAAGTCGGTATATGACTTGCCCTGGTAAAGCACATTGGCAGGCTATGAAATGGATTCTCAAATACTTGCGAGGTACTTCAAACACACGTTTGGAGTTTGGGATAAATAATAACACTTTGGTTGGTTTTGTAGACTCAGATTATGCAGGTGATCTTGACAAAAGAAAATCAATGACAAGCTATATATTTTGCATCGGTGGTTGCGCTATTAGTTGGAAAGCTACATTATAACATGTAGTAGTTTTATCTACTACCGAAGCAGAATATATGGCAGTGACCGAGGCGACCAAAGAAGCCTTATGGTTGAAGGGTCTATTTGCGGAATTCAGTTCACACCAAGGTGGTCTTACTATTTTCTATGATAGTCAAAGTGTCATTCACTTGACTAAAGATCAGATGTATCATGAGAGGACGAAGCACATTAATATAAAGTATCATTTCATCCGAGAAACCATTGCTGAAGGAAAAGTCTCTGTTCAAAAGATCAACACTAGAAACAATCTTGCTGACATATTCACAAAACCTCTTCCAGTGTCCAAGTTCAAGCTTTGCCTGAACTTGATTGGCATTTATGAAGAATGATTTTGCCTATTGGGGTTTTTGCGGAGAAGGTGGTGCAAATTTACTATATATAAGCCAAAATTAGGCCAAGGTGGAGATTTGTAATATGGCCAAATTTTTATGACATTTGCGATGACATAATATCCATTATAACAAAATTTGTGGATCATGATATTTGACATGACATAATATCCACTATTAGGCCAAGGATTTCTTGCTATAAATAGAGGAGCTTCTCCTCATTTGTAAACACACCAATTCAAGAGCCTTTCACTCTTATCTTTCTTTCTCCTCTGTTATTTCATTATAGAGTATTTTGTAAGAGAGTGAGTGTTGGGAAACACTTGTGTGAACCCTTTCTTTAGAGTGATCTTGTGAGATTATTCTCTTTGGGTATTTGGGACTAATTAGAGTATTTATTCTAATTTTGTACTCTCTTTTGTACTCTTGTTGGTATAGTAAAATTGCTCCTCTCCGCTTGTGGACGTAGGTAACCTTGACCGAATCACGTTAAATTTGTGTCTTCTTTATCTTCTTTAGTTGCCGTTATTATCAACTTGCATTGTCTTTGTTATTGTCATTATAATGTTGTTTGGCTAAATTTCGCACTACCCGGTAACCCGATCCTAACAATATGGATATTATTTTCTTTTTTCCAAAAGAGAATGATTTGCAAGAACATGTGTCTATTTGTTATATTTTGAGGTGTTGCAGCTGCGATGTTCCCAAAGGGTTTCTACCACATTCCACTAAAGACATCAATCTTACCAGATAGAGGTAGGTCGAGAATTTAAACTTGATTAGTTCAACTTATCTGTTCACTTCGTACTAATATTGGGTTCATTGAACCCATTGATTTTTATGTTGTATCTGCTCGTCACTATGACCTCTTCACCGGTGATCTGATTGTGGCAATCTAGATTGCATGAATGACTCAAATCTGAAAATTTACTTAAGTTGTCCACATTATCTTTGGACTGTCTTATCGTCTTTTAGACACTGTGGCTTTCCTCACTCGGGTGACTAGGTCGCCAACGCTAAGTATTATTTGCCGAATAACAACGACAACAACTATTTTTCAATCTCGAGCTAGTGACCGTTATGTTTCATTTCATTTCCATATTTAGGTATGTTCACACATATTCTGAGAATTCTTCATAAATTGAAAAGTTTAAATTGGCCATCAACGTCCTGTGAGGTTATCGAGAAACAAGATTTGTTTAAGCATTTTGTTTCCTTTTGTTCAAGATCCACAATCCACCTTTTTTAATGCAAGCTAAAATCGGCAATGTGAGTAAGCTCTCAGACAGATAGGTTAACATTGACTAGTACAAGAATCAATCGTTGGTTATCTGAGGAAAAGCTAACGAGTTTGCATCTTACAAATCACAAGATTCTCTGTGTAAGCCTATCAAAAGCTTCATTAATTTTATCTGTTGGAGCAAGCTCTATGCCACATAAGATGTTGTGTTTGCCACAAAATTAAGTTCATCATCTCTTGTGTCTCGTCTCCTTCACACTTCCAATAATGCTACCCCTAACAGCTTTCTTGCCTGAATCATTTTGTGAACATAGAAAAACGATTTAAAAATTATACGAATGTTTTATAGATTAGTAATTCATACTGAATGTAATATAATATAACTAATGGAAAATATTTACCATTTTTTATATCAAAGGTGTAGCAGGGACCTCAATTGGTTGAGCTGGTTCACTCACACAACTGATATAATTCTTCCATTCACTTTTTCCAAATAAGGTCCTAGAGAATGCTTTGCTGATATACTGTGTCCAGAATAGCCACCAATAAGAAATAAAGGAAAGAAGAACAATTAATTACCAAAAGGCAAAAACTATCACTATTTCGGGCAATCAAGTCCTGCGTTAATATGGATGGCTAGACAACTTTCAGTCTATTAATCAAAGTCATAAAAGTAATTTTGTAACAAAAAACAACTCAACTATACCCATACACAAAAAAAGATGGCCGAAATAAGCTTAATCCAATACATGAAAATACAATTAGGGTACCATATTTATAAAATTGTCATATATGTTTAGCCATGTGGCAATTCAGCTTAGATAATATCATCGTGGCAACACTTGAGAAATAATTCATTTTCTGACCTAGTTTAGCATTTTCTGGACGTCTTTCTGATTTTCTGCGAGATATACAAAGACATGCATAAATCAATCGTTCTTCTGTTACTTGAAAAATAATTATATGATTTTGGAGCATTATATAAATTGAAAATTGGATTGTTATTCCTAAGATTTATTGTAAGTCTGTTGCAAAATGGCTAGTAAATATTACTACTGATCATGTGTTTAATCTACCTAATCTTTTTAAGTATGAGTTTACAAACCTGGTATGTGCACTACTTATCTACATTTGCAGCAATTTGTTAGAAACGAAAAGAAGTTAATAAGAAGGAACACCATTAATTAGTTCTGTAACATTTTGTGATACTATTTTTGCTTATCAAGACTTAAAACATAATGTAAAGCAATCACCTCGTTTTTTTTGCTTCTGCTCACACAATTTGAACCTTGAATTTTCATAATTATTTTTCATTGAACACTAGGCACACCTATATGGTATCTTTTGAGGCCATTATTTAAGTTATGTTCCTATTAGCTCAGTGGGATACATTTCTCTTATAAAAGTGTGATGAATTTTTCTTTTTGCAGATACAAATATAGCACACTAGGCTAACAGAGACAAAATTTAAATAATAAAAAGGCCATTTATGCAAATGCCCTGCCACACCCAACTTGGGTGCAATTAACATCTTTTGAATGGCTAACATTACTTCCTTATATATTTATTTGAATACCGTGATGTATTTCTTTTTTGGTGGATCTTATTCTAATGATTATTTCTTTATTTAGCTAAATGATCACTCAAAATTACTAGTGATCTGTTGAGAAAATGTGCAAGATACTAAAAATTGACGAGGCAGAATGATTTGGACATACTCTTTCATCTTGTCCAAGTAGTTGAAATAAAGATTTGTTGACAAATATTGCACTAACGGTGTAAAGAAATTTTACATTAACTGGTCAGTTGAAAAACAAGTTACATATAACGTTATTTTAGTATTCATGGATTTATAACACGCGAAACGTAGTAAATGATTTGTTATAATTGTTACCACAGATAAAACTATACTAAAAGGGAAAAATCTTTACACTATATGAGAGTAAACTACAAAAGAAAAAAAGGTTACCTTTTATGTGCGACCAATATTGTGGAGTAACCACCATAGGTGAGACTGCAATCACAAGGAATGCTATTAGACACAGGTCTCATTTAATCACAGTAGTTCTCTTGAAAGGTCTTGCAAAGCTCACAATTCAACCATGAAGCTGCGCTGCTACATATCCAACTCCTACTCTGTCCTCTACCTTGAAGTTTGAGACATGATTGCAATTCCCACCTTAATTATTATTCCAGTAATTTCATACCTGTTAGGTTTTAGTTTTAATGATGAAAAATAATATAATTGCTTTTGTGTAGGGACTCAAGAAAATTAACCGAGATCGAAGTACACAATGAGAGACAATCAAGCTGAAGGAAGAAATCAATCAAAGATTGATTGAAGCATTCAAAATGAAAAAAAGAGCATTAAAGATCCGACAAGATAATCAATCAGAGATTGATTGAAGCGTTAAAAAGGAAACGAAGCATTGAAGATCCGGCAAACAAATCAATCAGTAGCTATTACTGGAAAGGCCCAGAATTAAGGAGCAAATCCGGCGCTATCAGGACCTAAAGATGGAAAGCTGTCAAAGTCCACACATCAAGGAAGAGTAAATGGAATTAACTTTATTTTTGGAAAGAATCAATCTCTTTCCAAGGATCAAATCTCTTGGGTTGGCAAATCTCATCAGTAACGGTCTCCTACAAAGTATTTATACGCAATCTGAAGTCTTAGAGAAATATACTTTGATCAAACCAATTACCCTCTCTTTGTTCTACTGCAAACAAACATTGTAGCTCTACTAGATCTGTTGTGTAACGAGTTAGAGAAGAAAGAGAGAAAAATACTGGTGAGACATTGTATCAAGAAAATACGAGTGATATAGAAATTGAGTTGTTGGTGTAAACTATACCATTCACTTTGTACTCAAGAAACTCAATCACCGAAAGAGAACTTCCTTGCAACCCAAGGGGACTAGACTAGGATTCACACTGAATCCGAACCAGTATAAAAACTCCGGTGTCTTTAATTCCTGCACTTTACTTCTGCATTTAAATTATGCACTTCTCATTATCTCGCTATTACATCTAGTCGACTAATTGGAAAACTAGTCAACTTATAATAATTAATTTTAAAAATAAGAAATTCACCTCCCCTCTTGTACTTTCAAATGGTATGAGAGCAAGGCTCATATTTTTCTTTTGCTTAACAGCTTGTGAGAAAAGATCATGGCTAATCAAGTTATTGTCGGAGCGCTCTTCCAAGAAGGAACATCGCAAGTGAGGCCACCATATTTCAATGGACAACATTTCTCTCACTGGAAAGTGCGTATGGAAATATACGCAAAGTCATATGATGTCAAGGTCTGGCGAGTTGTCAAAAAGGGGAACTATCCTCTACCGGCTGCTGCTCAACCACCTATTGATCCTGAAGATATACATGAATATACTAATGAACAAATGACAGTTGTGCAAGTTAATGCTAAAGCAAGGAATCTGCTTTATAATGCTATAAGTGGTGAGGAATATGAGAAAATCTCCAGTTGCGATACAACCAAAGAGATGTGGGATAAACTTGAAGTTAATTATGAAGGAACTAGTAAAGTGAAAGAAACCCATATCAACATGTTGGTTCATGACTACGAACTCTTTCAGATGAAAGAAGGAGAATCCATTGAACAGATGTTTGCCAGATTTAGCAAATCATTAGCGATTTGAAAGCTTTTGAAAAACCATATTGAAGTGGTGATCAAGTTAGGAAAATTCTGAGAAGTCTACCCACGACTTGGCAGACAAAAGTGGTTACACTTGAATCATAGGATTTGAACAAATTATTATACGATGAACTTCGAGGAGAACTCATAGCCTTCGAAAAAACACATCTCAAGAAAACAAACCAAGAAGAAAAGAAGAAAACAGTGGCTTTCAAGGCTATAACTGAAAGAGTAGACAATGATATTGATGACGACCCTGAAGCTCTTTAAGATAAAATTGCCATGGTGTCAAGGAACATGGATGGTTTAATGAGGAGATACAGGAACACAAAAAGAGGCAGGATACCATCCAGGCGAACTAGGCAATATAGTGAACAAGACAAAAATGATGGCAAATTCTATGAGTGTGGAAGATTTAGGCATGTTCAAGCTGAGTGTCCTGATCTTAAAAGAAAGGTTTCCAGAGGTTTTAACAAGAACAAATCATTTGGAAGCTGGAGTGATGAAGACATTTTAGAACACAAAGAGATAGCAAATCTATGTTTCATGACAATTCTGGAAAACGACATGAACAAGCTCTCAAGGTGCTGGACAGATGAGGACATTTCAGATGACGAAATCAAAGATGACAATGAGAATTGTTTCATGGCACGAGGGGAAACAAGCGAGGTAAGATCTTATAACTGTGAAAGATGTAATGAATTACAGGATATTCTTTGTTGATACCCAATTTTTCCCTCATATTTTTAAAATATATATATACTCTCAAAAATAGTATATTTGTATCATCATTTAGTTTATAAACCTATACAAGCATTTTTTCATAATTTTCCATAATTTTTAAAAGCTTTAAATTAATTTCTTTCTGCATTTTATTGTATAAATATCCAATAATTATCCTTCAAATTATTTTTATGATGATTTAATTATCCGAACTTATAATTACATTTGCATTTTAAGATAATTGCATATTTTTGCAATAATAGCCTATATTCATGTATAATTACATTATTTTTGCCTAAATAATTTTTTATATTTTTATAATGACAAGTTATTATTTTCAATCATTTTAGTGCACAAATAATATTTTTATTATTTGTTAATTACTTTTATAAATTATGTTTTGATAAATATTGAATATTTAAAAATTAGCCCCAATTTCTAAACAATTTCGGACCAAATAAATGGCCCAAACCCCAATACCCTAGCCCAATAACCCCAGTCCAAAACCAACAACCCCTTAACCCAAAAACCCGGTTGGTACCCGTTAATTGACCTGCCCTACTCACTTTTTTTAATCCTGGCGGTTGATCTCTCAAGATCAACGGCCCTTGTTATTTCTCTCCCTTTTAATTACCCTCCCAGAAACCCTAACCCATAATCCCATAACCCGCCGCCCTCATATTCTCTCAACCTCCCCTCCCTCTCTGAAGAACCCTAAACCCGCCGCCCTTAAAATCTTCTCCTAATCCCACTGAATATGGGGTTTGATTATCACTTCTTGCCATATTCGACCCCTTTTGGTATTGGCTATTCTCCTATAGTGCTTGCCTAAATATGGCAAGCAGATCTCCTAAATATTGGCTATTCTCCTAAATATGTACCCTCAAGCGGACATCATATTCCACTCGTGTGTAATTAATACCATAGCGGTGCTTGATGAGTATCCGCACTCTTCCTAAATCACCCTTTAAATTTGGAAAGGCTTATTTGCGGTAAAACTAGTCGACCAGCGATGCAGTCGACGGTTCCGTGCCTTTCCCTCTCAAGTTGTCCGCTTGAGGGTACCGGTCTAGACTCTTCTAGAAACCTTCACTCTAATATTAACTGTGCATGCATCATGTCCAAACCTAGTATGGGTTAGAACGCTGTCCGCGTGATAACCCGCTAAGGCAAGCCTTGTCCAAAGTCCGCCGGAATTTCCATAATCCCAATAGACACAATCACGATCTGTGCATTATTTGGAGAAAACGTGCCAATATGTTGATCATTAATGTGTAAATAGCCAAATCCGGAGGGGGAAAGGGCTGACTTTATTTGTTTTGCAGAAATGAGGCACGAAGTCCCAGGTTCACATGGTCTAAAATATCCCACCTTTGCTGCTGGATTGGTGGAAAAATCTCTCACCAAGTGACAAAAATCATGTGAAAAGAGTCCTTAGGAATTTACCCTATTTATTAGACATTCAGCCAAATAATGCATTAATTGAGGCCGCCACTATGTCCTGGGATGAGAAGAGAGCCGTCTTCCATTTTTGGCGACATAGAAATGACTCCCCTTTTAGAAGAAATAGGAGGCTTCGCTGGGCTCCCATGGGATAGCCCTGGTTTGTTAGTACCGGAAAACCGCTCTTCGCGAGGTTTCTTGAAAATGATGGGTTTCAAGAAAAATAATGGGTTAGTCTGTCTTAAGAAATCTTACATACCATTCGAGTTCCTTTATGAGCGTTATGGACACAACAAGTCATATCGCCTTTACCATGATGAGTTTGCCATCACTTATCTGGGTTGGACACACCACCGGGTTTTCGTATTCATTGTCTGTTTTCTGGGAATGCTGGTATTTTCAATACAGGGAGAAAGGATCCACACTCGCCTAGCTATGGTCACTAAGACCTTAATGGAGGGGATTGATGGGAAAACTTATACTATTGTCCCTATGATTTTGGCTGAGATGTACGGGGCCTTAGACCGTTGCAAAAAGGGGTATAGGCATTTCGAAGGGTGCAATCTGTTGCTGCAAGTATGGTTGTTAGAACACCTTCAGAGAGGAGAATACCGTCAAGAACTTCCGCGGCGACCATGGAATGACCACATAGCCTATCACCATCCGAAGAGAATGACTTTTGTCCCAGACAAGTTTGCACAACCAGGAAACGCTGTGAGTTGGGTACATTTCTTTAGCAATTTGACTAATGACAAGGTACACTGGATGTTCGAGTGGTTCCCTAGTAGTGAATTCATCATCGGGCCGAGAGATGCTCTTCATCTAGTGCTAATCGGATTGGGGGGGATCTATCCTTATGCTCCTATTAGGGTTATGAGGAAAGCTAGGAGAAAGCAGGTTATACCACGAGTTTCCAAAATGGTTCAGTACAAAGCAGACTTCCAGGGGAATGCTATTCCATTCAAGTTCGAGGCACAACACATGTGGCATCAAAAGATCATTGTGGAGAAAGATACCATCGAGCCAGATCGGTATCATTCCGGCCATGTGTACTTCTACCCATCATGGTTGGTCGATGACATAGCGGAAGATGTCAAGCCAGGGGTTAATTTGAGAAATATGGTCATAGACGATGCTGCTGAAGCACAAGTAAAATACAGGAGGTTGCGCAAAAGGGTTTTCGAGTCTGAAGACAGGCATTTGGAACAACATAAAGTGGACATAGAAGCAATCAATGAGTGGAGGGGAATCGCTACTAAGTCAACAGAGAGGTTGGAGTATTTGGAGCAAGGGTTGATGGAGCTCGAAGGAAAGATGAGGAAAATGATCTCGGACTGCCAGAATGCAGAGGGCAACGAAGGAGGACATCTAGCAAGGGCATATCTATTGCTGGACATGCACGACCTGGGAAATTTGATTGATGGAACAAAGAAGGACAAGCATGGAGAAGGTCCCTCTGGGACTAAATATATTAGGAATGATGTTTTTTTCTTTCTAGATTTGTTTTAGACTTCGGTTGTAATAAGGCAAATTCCATTAGTGACTATTTATAGTTATTATCGTTTTAGTAGGGATTTGGTCCATTTATCATATTAATGAAATGACGCAGTTATTGGCATTGAGTTTTCTCCAAATCTATATGTCGCTAGGCCTACCTCGGGCACAATGAGGTCCCCAAATTAGGATGCAAATTTATCATTCCGCAATACGTGTTTAAATACCGAAAATATCCTTTTAATACTCCTTACTGACTTGTTTACCCTTTTCTTTTCTTCTTTTCTTTGCTTATTCTCATCCCTAAAGGTTGGTTCGTGCATACTGGGATCATCAGCATATCACACCAGATCTAGAGGCCCTCCACCTTCTCCTCCTCCAAGTGATCCTAAAAACAAAGGAAAAGCTAAAATGGATGATATGAGTGGTATCAGGAAAGACAACGCTACACATGCAGAGAATGTCGAGACTTCATATGGTCAGAGTACTCCGGCACAGAATGATTTGGTTTTACGGTTAGAACAGAAGATATTAGAGTTACAAGGGGAACTTGAGCAGGTCCGTTACTTGGCAAACCTTTCCCTTACCTTGAATGTTCCCGACATCAATCAACAAAATTCCCAAAACCCAGCACATCCTCAGAACACACAAAATCAGCATCCACAAAATCCTCCCGCACCTCATCAATATGCCATGCCTCCTCAAAATCCTAATCCTCCACCAGTACCAACTCCTCCACAACATCACCATCATCTGACCCAGTACCCACAAACCACCACCTACCACACTCCTCAAAACGCATCACAACCTACCCCTGATCCCCAAAACTCAACCAACGACCACCACTACGCCCAAATTGCTG
Organism: Nicotiana tabacum; assembly: GCF_000715075.1. Classification (NCBI taxonomy): domain Eukaryota; kingdom Viridiplantae; phylum Streptophyta; class Magnoliopsida; order Solanales; family Solanaceae; genus Nicotiana; species Nicotiana tabacum. Next base: position 34,741,954 of record NC_134094.1, on the reverse strand, counting down.
GAGTCCACCAAAGTAACCCCATATACATGGAAACCTTACCCCATACTTCACAACAAACCCTATATACACCGGAGTCCACCGAGAAGGACCTGCTTATCAAGAACATGGCGAAGGAATTTAAGAAGCTTACAAGTCGAGTCCAAGGTGTTGAAGGTGGTAAAGGCATCGAAGGTTTGAACTATGAGGATTTGTGTATTCAGCCGGACGTAGAACTGCCAGAGGGTTACAAACCTCCTAAGTTCAAAATGTTTTACGGGACAGGTGATCCGAAGGTACATTTGAGGACATATTGTGACAAGCTCGTGGGGGTTGGTAAAGATGAAAGAATTCGCATGAAGTTATTCATGAGGAGCCTTACTGGAGATGCTCTGTCCTGGTACATCAGTCAAAACCCAAAGAAATGGGTTAACTTGGTAAGTATGGCGTCAGATTTTATGGATCGGTTCAGGTTCAATACAGATAATGCACCAGACGTCTTCTATATCTAGAATCTTAAAAAGAAGCCAACGGAAACTTTCCGCGAGTATGCTAATCAGTGGAGATCAGAAGCTACGAAAGTAAGTCCAGCACTTGAAGAAGAACAAATGAACAAGCTTTTTGTCCGAGCTCAGGATCCACAGTATTATGAGAGACTGATGGTCATTGAGAACCATAAATTTTCTGACATCATCAAATTGGGATAAAGAATAGAGGAAGGGATTAAGAAGTAAGGGCAGTGATGGCGACCCAAGGTCCGAAGTCTCCCCAAACATACCAAAAACCACTGCCCACATATCAGCCTTAACCTCCCATATACCAACAACCCGCCACTGCTTACCATAGTTACAACACTCAGCCAGCATACTACCACTCACCACCAACCCGCCAAAACTACCAAAAACCCAGGCTAAATTTCGACCGCAGACCACCCAGACAATACACCCCTATTGCTGAACCCATCGACCAGTTGTATGAGAGACTGAAGGCTGCCGGTTATGTCACTCCTGTTCCCACTGTTGCCATGGAAAACTCCTCTCATAGGGTCAATCCAAACAAGACATGTGCCTGCCATTCGGGCACGAAGGGTCATACTATTGATGAATGTCGCACTCTAAAGGACAAGATCCAGACATTTATTAACACCAAGGTTATATAAGCAAAAGAGGCTGCACCTAATGTCCGCAACATTCCTCTCCCAGATCACAGGGGCGAGGGGGTAAATGTGATAGAAATTGATGAAGAATGGGATCTGGAAGGGTCAATTGGGCTCATTCGGGAAGGGGATGATCCTAAAATACACCCAGTCACTCTCACATCTATTGTGGTACAGATATAGTCACCGATTGAAGTTGAGGTAGCCGTACCGACTCTGTTCGAGGTTGAAGTAACAACGCCCTCAACCACGCCAACTCTGTTCAAAGTAGAAGTGACCACACCCTTCTCCATGACGGTAGCACCTACACCGTCCTTTAAGTCCAATGCTATACCCTGGGACTATGCTGCAGAAGCGAGAAGGAAAGAAAAGGGGAAAATGGAAGAAACCGGTGCAGCACAAGGTATGACCAGGACTGGTAGGGTTTACATGCCCGAGCATTTAGGAGGAACAAGTAAAGAAGCCGCTTCCAAGCAGCCTATCATTGAAACTGGACCGGATGATCTTTGGAGAAAGGTGCAAGCAAGAGAGTATTCTGTGGTTGATCATCTGAACAAAACCCCTGCTCAGATATCCATTCTGTCACTACTACAGAATTTTGAGGCGCATAGGAATGCATTAATGAAAGTGTTGAATGAAGCTTATGTACCCAACAACATTACCAGTGGAGAGATGGACAATATGGTAGGACAGGTATTGGAAAGCCATAAGATCATTTTTCATGAAGATGAATTGCCACCGGAAGGGTTGAGTCACAATAGGGCGCTGCATATCACAGTGCAGTGCGAAGACAAATTTATTGCCAGGGTCTTGATAGATGAATATTCAAGTCTCAACATTTGTCCATTGACCACTCTGAAGATATTGGGTAAAGGTTTGCATGAGATACGAGATGGAAGTATGAATGTGAAATCATTCGATGGGTCTCAAAGGGCCACGATTGGGGAGACCAACCTCTATGCTTGCAGATGGGCCCGACTTGGTTTGATGTTGAATTTCAAGTGCTAGACATATCCGCCTCATACAATCTGCTTTTGGGACGACCTTGGATACATGTCGTCGGGGCCGTGGCTTCTACTCTGCATCACGATGTGAAGTTTGAATGGAACCATTGGGAGGTGATCATCCATGGAGACGGGAGTAATCCTATTTACACCAATGAGACTATTCCAGTTGTGGAGAATAGATTGAAGTTGGGTGGATAGACTTACCATCGCATTGAGCGTGTCAATGCGATTGAGAAAGATAAATGATGGAGTAGCAAATTAGAGAGCATATTGGCATGGGCAGGATATGAGCCTGGTAGGGGTCTCGGTAAGAATCTCCAAGGCATCACTAAACCAATACAGCTAAAGCGTCATGGCACAACCTTTGGACATGGATATCAGTACACCTGGCAGGAGTATAAGGATTGGTCGCCGCCATAGCGTGGTCCTTATTACCCTCTTGAGCAGCCGGTACCACATTTAAGCCAATCCTTCCATCACGCCTACATGATGTGGGGATATGAAAAAGATGAAATTCTAGCTGGTTTAAGGAATATGTTCTTGGAAGATGAAGATATGGATTGCTGCGCAATAGTTGAGGAGGAGGAGGAGGAAGGCCTCATCATTCAGACAGTGGAGAAGGGAGTTGTTCTCAGGAACTGGACCGCCACACCATCACGGGCCCGCCGAGTTCCGGGGTAGCCTGGCTGCTAGCATCATTAATCTTGAAAACAATTTTTATGAGCATTTTAAGACATTTTTCAATATTCTGTTATTTTGCTTTGAAACAATTGTTTGCATCATTAAAATTGCTTTTGTTTGACATTTTGGTATTCATCAATGGTTTGCTATTTTATTATTTATTATTATCCTTTACATTTTTCTCTCTACAGCATTATTATTACTTATCCTGATGAACCAACAATTGTGACATGTAATGAGACAAAGCAACATAAGGATAGTGACTCAGAGGAAATAGAAGAAGAAGATATAATACCTGAGGAAATTGTTAGAGAAGTGGAAAATTTTAAGAACAAGCCTAAGTCCAATTAGGACGAAGCCGAGATAGTCAATTTGGGAAATTCCGAAACAGTCAAAGAAACTCGCATAAGCATTCACCTGTCACTATCAAAGAAAGATGAGTACACCCATTTCCTGAAAGAGTATGAAGATCTTTTCGCATGGTCTTATGATGATATGACTGGTTTGAGCACATCTATAGTGGCTCATAAACTACCTACCAATCCGATGTGTCCGCCTGTAAAGCAGACGCTCAGAAAGTTCAAGCCAGATATGAGTATGAAAATAAAAGAGGAGGTCACCAAGCATATCAAAGCTAAGGTTCTCAGAGTAGTTGAATATCCAATCAGGTTGGCTAACATCGTGCCAGTTCCTAAGAAGGATGGGAAAGTCAGAGTATGTGTCGACTATCGGGATTTAAACAGAGAAAGTCCCAAAGATGATTTTACTTTACCCAATATACACATGCTGATCAACAACTGTGCCAAGCCTGAACTCCAATCTTTTGTGGATTGCTTCGCGGGATATCATCAGATCTGGATGGACGAAGAAGATGCCGAAAAGACAACCTTTACTACACCATGTGGAGTATATTGCTATAAAATGATGCCATTTGATCTGAAGAATGCCGGGGCTACTTATATGAGAGCCATGACAACCATTTTTCACGACATGATACACAAGGAGATAGAGGTATATATGGACGACATCATCATCAAATCCAAGAAGGGTACAAATCACATAACAGACTTGAGAAAGTTCTTTGATAGGCTTCGAAGGTATAATTTGAAACTCAATCACTTACAATGTGCCTTCGGAGTCCCTACTGGAAAGTTGTTAGGGTTCATCGTCAGCCGCCGAGGAATTGAGCTGGATCCGTCAAAGGTCAAGTCTATCCAGGATTTGCCACCTCCAAAGAACAAGAAAGATGTGATGAGTTTCTTGGGGCGTCTCAATTACATCAGCCGCTTCATAGAACAATCGACCGTGATCTATGAGCCGATTTTCAAAATGTTAAAGAAGGATGCCGCAATGAGTTGGACTGAAGAATGCCAAAAAGCTTCTGACAAAATCAAGGAATATTTATCCACACCACCAGTCCTGGTCCCGCCGGAACCGGGTAGACCTCTACTACTCTATCTGGCCGTACTAGATGGAGCTTTCAGTTGTGTCTCGGGACAACACAACGAGGCGGGGAGGAAAGAGCAGGCCATATACTATCTGAGTAAGAAGATCACACCCTTTGAAGCACGATATTCTTTACTGGAATGCACCTGCTATGCTCTGACGTGGATAGCTCAGAAATTGAGGCACCACTTCTATGCCTACACCACATATCTTATATCAAGGATGGATCCTCTAAAATATATTTTCCAGAAACCCATGCCTACAGGGAAGCTGGAAAAATGGCAGATACTGTTGAGTGAATTTGACATCATCTATGTTACTCAGAAGGAGGTCAAGGGACATGCATTAGCAGATCATCTGGCAGAAAATCCTGTAGGAGAAGAATACGAACCGCTGAAAATATATTTTCCCGATGAAGAAGTATCATTTGTAGGAGAAGATATCGCCTAAACATACGACGGTTGGAGGATGTTTTTTGATGGGGTCGCAAATTTTAAAGGAGTGGGTATCAGAGCCGTTTTGGTGTCAAAGACAGGTCAACATTACCCGGTATCCGTAAAACTCAGATTCCCGTGCACCAATAATATGGCAGAATATGAGACATGCATCTTGGGGCTCAATTTGGCTATATATATATGAATATCTAGGAATTGCTGGTAATTAGTGATTCAGACCTTCCAGTACATCAGGTTCTATGAGAGTGGGCTACAAAGAATACCAAAATATTACCATATCTATATCATGTGCAAGGGTTGATGAAGAGGTTCACAAAGATAGAGTCCAGACATGTCCCGAGAATCTAGAATGAGTTCGCAGATGCATTGGCCACTTTGTCTTCCATGATACAACACCCAGACAAAAATTTCATCGACCCTATTCCAGTAAGAATCCATAATCGGCTAGCTTATTGCGCTCATGTTGAAGAAGAAACGGATGGGAATCCGTGGTTCCATGATATCAAGGAATACTTGGAAAAAGGAGAGTACCCGGAGTATGCAAATCATACTAAAAACCGCACACTCCGAAGATTATCCAACCATTTTTTCCAAAGTGGAGGAATTCTATACAAAAAGACTCCAGACCTAGGATTATTACGGTGCGTTGACGCAAAGGAAGCTTCCAAACTGCTCGAAGAGATACATGCCGGAACTTGCGTACAACACATGAATGGTTTCATTTTAGCCATGAAGATATTGAGAGCAAGATATTTTTGGATGACTATGGAAACGGACTGCATCAGGTATGCCCAGAAGTGTCATCAGTGCCAAATACATGCAGATATGATACGGGTGCCACCAAATGAACTAAATGCAACAAGTGCACCTTTGCCTTTTGCCGTTTGGGGAATGGATATTATCGGTCCGATCGAGCCCGCCGCTTCAAACTAGCACAGGTTCATTTTAGTGGCCATAGACTACTTCACAAAATGGGTCGAGGCCACATCTATTTTGGTACAATCACTCTCACACCTATTTTGGTACAGATACAGTCACTGATTGAAGTTGAGGTTGCCGCACCAACTCCGTTCGAGGTTGAAGTAATAACACCCTCCGCCACGCCAACTCCGTTCGAAGTAGAAGTGACCACACCCTTCATCGTGACGGTAGCACCTACACCGTACTATGCTGAAGAAGCGAGAAGGAAAGAAAAGGGGAAAATGGAAGAAATCGGTGCAGCACAAGGTATGACCAGGACTGGTAGGGTTTACACGCCCGAGAATTTGGGAGGAACAAGTAAAAAAGCTGCTTCTAAGCAGCCTATCATTGAAACTGGCCCAGATGATCTTTGGAGAAAGGTGCAAGCAAGAGAGTATTCTATGTTTGATCATCTGAACAAAACCCATGCTCAGATATCCATTCCGTCACTACTGCAGAATTCTAAGGCGCATAGGAATGCATTGATAAAAGTGTTGAATGAAGCTTATATACCAGTGGAGAGATGGCCAATATGGTAGGACAGGTATTGGAAAGCCATAAGATCACTTTTCACAAAGATGAATTTCCACTGGAAGGGTTGAGTCACAACAGGGCGCTGCATATCACAGTGCAGTGCGAAGACAAATTTATTGCCAGGGTCTTGATAGATGGAGGTTCAAGTCTCAACATCTGTCCATTGACCACTCTGAAGAGATTAGGTAATGGTTTGCATGGGATACGAGCTGGAAGTATGAATGTGAAATCATTCGATGGGTCTCAAAGGGCCACGATTGGGGAGACCAACCTCTATTTGCAGATGGGCCCGACTTGGTTTGATGTTGAATTTCAAGTGCTAGACATATCCACCTCATACAATTTGCTATTGGGACGACCTTAGATATACGCTGCTGGGGCTGTAGCTTCTACTCTGCATCAGGCTGTGAAGTTTGAATGGAACCATCACGAAGTGATCATCCATGGAGATGGGAGTAATCCTATTTACACCAATCAAACTATTCTGGTTGTGGAGAATAGAAGGAAGTTGGGTGGATAGACTTACCATCGCATTGTGGTGGAGTAGAAAAATAGAGAGCATATTGGCATGGGCAGGATATGAACCTGGTAGGGGTCTCGATAAGAATCTCCAGGGCATCACTAAACCAATACAGCTAAAGTGTCATGGCACAACCTTTGGACTTGGATATCAGTACACCTGGCATGAGTATAAGGATTAGTCGCCGCTATGGCATGGTCCTTATTACCCTCTTGAGCAGCCGGTACCACATTTGTGCCAATCCTTCCATCAGGCCGACATGATGTGGGGATATGAAGAAGATGAAATTCTAGCTGGTTTAAGGAATCTGTTCTTGGAAGATGAAGATATGGATTGCATCGCAATAGTTGAGGAGGAGGAGGAGGAAGGCCTCGTAATTCAGATAGTGGAGAAGGGAGTTGTTCTCAGGAACTGGATCGCCACACCATCACGGGCTCGCCGAGTTCCGGGGTAGCCTGGCTGCTAGCATCATTTATCTATAAAATAATTTTTATGATCATTTTTATAACATTTTTCTGTATTCTGTTATTTTGCTTTGAAACAATTGTTTGGATCGTTAAAATTGCTTTTGTTTGACATTTTGGTATTCATCAATGGTTTGCTATTTTATTATTTATTATTATCCTTTACAGTTTTCTCTTTACAACATTATTATTACTTATCCTGATAAACCAACAACTGTGACATGTAATGAGACAACGCAACATAAGGATAGTGACTCAGAGGAAATAGAAGAAGATATAATACCTGAAGAAATTGTCAGAGAAGTGAAAATTTTTGAGAACAAGCCTAAGTCCAATCTAGACGAAACCGAGGTAGTCAATTTGGGAAATTCCAAAACAGTCAAAGAAACTCGCATAGGCATTCACCTGTCACCATCAGAGAAAGAAGAGTACACCCGTATCCTGAAAGAGTATGAAGATATTTTTGCATGGTCTTATGATGATATGACTGGTTTGAGCACATCTATAGTGGCTCATAAACTACATACCAATCCGATGTGTCCGCCTGTAAAGCAGAAGCTCAGAAAGTTCAAGCCAGATATGAGTATGAAAATAAAAGAGGAGGTCACCAAGCAGATCAAAGCTAAGGTTCTCAGAGTGGTTGAATATCCAATCAGGTTGGCTAACGTCGTGCCAGTTCCTAAGAAGGATGGGAAAGTCAGAGTATGTGTCGACTATCGGGATTTAAACAGAGAAAGTCCAAAAGATGATTTTCTGTTACCCAATATACACATACGGATCGACAACTGTGCCAAGCATGAACTCCAGTCTTTTGTGGATTGCTTCACGGGATATCATCAGATTTGGATGGATGAAGAAGATGCCGAAAAGACAACCTTTATTACACCATGTAGAGTGTATTGCTATAAAATGATGCCATTTGGTCTGAAGAATGCTGGGGCTACTTATATGAGAGCCATGACAACCATTTTCCACGACATGATACACAAGGAGATAGAGGAATATGTGGAAGACGTCATCATGAAATCTAAGAAGGGTACAAATCAAATAGCTGACTTGAGAAAGTTCTTTGATCGGCTTCGAAGGTATAATTTGAAACTGAATCCTGCAAAATGTACCTTCAGAGTCCCTGCTGGAAAGTTGTTAGTGTTCATCGTCAGTCGCCGAGGAATTGATCTGGATCCGTTAAAGGTCAAGGCTATTGAGGATTTGCCACTTCCAAAGAACAAGAAAGATGTGATGACTTTCTTGGGGCATCTCAATTACATTAGCCGCTTCATAGCACAATCGGCCGTGATCTGTGAGCCGATTTTCAAAATGTTAAAGAAATATGCCACAGTGTGTTAGACTGAAGAATGCCAAAAAGCTTTAGATAAAATCAAGGAATATTTGTCCAGACCACCAATCCTGGTTCCGCCGGAACCAGGTAGACCTCTGCTACTCTATCTGTCCGTACTAGATAGAGCTTTCGGTTGTGTCTTGGGACAACACAACGAGACAGGGAGGAAAGAGCAGGCCATATACTATCTAAGTAAGAAGTTCACACCCTATGAAGCATGGTATTCTTTGCTGGAATGCACCTGATGTACTCTGACGTGGATAACTCAGAAATTGAGGCACTACTTATGTGCCTACACCACATATCTTATATTAAGGATGGATCCTCTGAAATACATTTTCCAGAAGCCCATGCCTACAAGGAAGCTGGCGAAATGGCAGATATTGTTGAGTGAATTTGACATCATCTATGTGACTCAGAGGTGGTCAAGGGACAGGCATTAGCAGATCATCTGGTAGAAAATACTGTAGGAGGAGAATACAAATCATTGAAAACATATTTTCCAGATGAAGAAGTATCATTTGTAGGAGAAGATATCGCTGAAACCTACGACCATTGGAGGATGTTTTTCGATGGGGCTGCAAATTTCAAGGGAGTGGGTATCAGAGCCATTTTGGTGTCAAAGACAGGTCAACATTACCCGGTATCCGCAAAACTCAGATTCCCGTGTACCAATAATATGGCAGAATATGAGGCTTGCATATTGGGACTCAATTTGGCCATTGACATGAATATCTAGGAATTGTTGGTAATTGGTGATTCAGACCTTCTGGTACATCAGTAACTATGAGAGTGCGCTACAAAGAATACCAAAATATTACCATATCTATATCATGTGCAAGGGTTGATGAAGAGGTTCACAAAGATAGAGTTCAGACATGTCCCGAGAATCCAGAATAAGTTCGAGGACGCATTGACCACTTTGTCTTCCATGATAAAACACCCGGACAAAAATTTCATCGACCCTATTCCAGTAAGAATCCATAATCGGTGAGCTTATTGCACTCATGTTGAAGAAGAAACGGATGGAAATCTGAGGTTCCGTGATATCAAGGAATACTTGGCAAAATGACAGTACCCGGAGCATGCAAATCATACTAGAAAATGCACACTCTGAAGATTATCCAATCATTTTTTCCAAAGTGGAGGAATTCTATACAGAACAACTCCGGACCTAGGATTATTACGGTGCGTTGACGCCAAGGAAGCTTCCAAACTACTAGAAGAGATACACGTCGGAACATGCAGACAACACATGAACGGTTTCGTTTTAGCCAAGAAGATATTGAGAGCAGGATATTTTTGGATGACTATGGAAACGGACTGCATCAGATATGTCCAGAAGTGTCATCAGTTCCAAATGCATGCAGATATGATACGGGTGCCACCAAATGAACTCAATGCAACAAGTGCACCTTGGCCTTTTGCCGCTTGGGGAATGGATATTATCGGTCCGATCGAGCCTGCCGCTTCAAACGGGCACTGGTTCATTTTAGTGGCCATAGACTACTTCACAAAATGGGTCAAGGCCGCATCTTACAAGGCTAAAACCAAGAGAGTCGTCACAGATTTTTTCAGGGATCGTATTATTTGCCGATTCGGGGTACCAGAGTCCATCATCACCGACAACTCCACCAACCTCAACTGTGACTTAATGAAATCTATATGTGAAACCTTCAAAATCAAGCATAAGAATTCCACAGCATACAGGCCTCAAATGAATGGAGCCGTGGAGGATGCAAACAAAAATATCAAGAAAATATTGAGAAAGATGGTAGACAACCACAAGCAATGGCATGAGAAATTACCATTTGCCTTATTGGGGTATCATACCATATTCCGCACATCAACTGGAGCAACCTTGCTGGTCTATGGTACTGAAGCTGTCATTCCCGTCGAAGCCGAAATTCTTTCCTTAAGAATCATACAAGAAGCTGAACTTAGTGACGCAGAATGGATAAGAAGTCGCTACGAACAATTAGCTCTCATTGACGGGAAAAGAATGAATGCGATATGCCATGGTCAACTTTACCAGAACAGAATATCCAGAGCTTTCAACAAAAGGGTCAGACCTAGATAGTTCACATCGAGGCAGCTGGTGCTGAAGCGGATCTTCCCGCATCAAGATGAAGCCAAAGAGAAATTTTCACCCAATTGGCAAGGGCCCTACATGGTTCACTAAGTACTAACAGGAGGATCACTCATACTTGCAGAAATGGACGGAGAAATTTGGCCAAAGCCCATTAATTCAGACGCAGTCAAAAGATACTATGTTTAGATTGTTTGCATTTCTTCATCTGATGTAACTGAACTACACTTAACCTGATTCCTGTTTAAGAGGGGATACGTTGGCAACCATGTGGGTTCGGTCACAAATCAATAAAATCTTCATTTTCCACCATGGTTAGAAACTGATGCAGAATTTTGAGGAGGACCCTCAAAATTCCGAAGCAAGTCCAACCAACTTCGTCATATGCAGAACGGTCAAAGAATCGCTTATTGAACTGGGGAAGAATTTTGAGGAGGGACCTCAAAATTCTATTGCAAAGAAGTCGCAATGTCTCTAAAGTTTCACAGTCATTGGTTCATCTAATTTACTTGATATTGCATACTACTATATTTTAAATAACTACATTCATCAAATGTACGTATATTTTCTCGAAAACTTTATTTTTTATGAAACAGCCAGATGCTACCCATGGTAACTTGAGCAGGATCTCGATATAGAACAAAGCAAAGTAAAGCAAGCAGGCGAAGGCATGAACCAACCTTCCCCCCAAAACTCACGATTTTTCTTTGGATGCAGGAACAAGGAATATTCGCAAATACGTACACACATCAAAATCACCATCTTCATAACGACAAAGCTACCAAATGCAAACACGTCTCCAGCTAAGAAATGCTCTGCTATCAATCGTTGTCTTTTATTTGCATGAGGCTAAGCATTGCTTTCTTAATTACATAAGGCTAAGCGTTTCCTTTCCTTGCATGAGACTAAGCATTGTCTCCCATTCTGCATGAGGCTAATCCCTGCCTCCTTAATTGCATAAGGCGAAGCATTGCCTTTCCTTGCATGAGACTAAGCATTGTCTCCCATTTTGCATGAGGCTAAGCCCTGCCTCCTTAATTGCATAAGGCTAAGCATTGCCTTTCCTTGCATGCAACTAAGCCTTGTCTCCTTTTCTTGCATGAGGCTAAGCCCTGCCTCCTCAATTGCATAAGGCTAAGCATTGCCTTTCCTTGCATGAGACTAAGCACTGTTTCCTCTTTGCATGAGACTAAGCATTGTCTCTTATTTTGCATGAGGCTAAGCCCTGCCTCCTCAACTACATAAGGCTAAGCATTGCCTTTCCATTGTATGAGACTAAGCATTGTCTCCCATTCTTGCATGAGGCTAAGCATTTCCTCCCTAATTGCATAAGGCTAAGCTTTGCCTTTCCTTGCATGAGACTAAAATGCTATGATACTTGAAATCTAGCACTATTTTCTATTATTCTCGGGGCTAAGCTCTGCCCCCAATCTTACACAAAACTAAGCTCTGTCTTGTTTTGCTTCGCATATGACCAAGCATCATGTATCTGCATCTCATGGGCTGAAACACTGCCATTTTGTCCAAAGGCGTCATAGTCCGAAGGCATCATCCTCATAGCCGGAAGACACCATGCCATGGCCTAAGGATCCCTCAATACTGCACATCATTATTCAAATGCGTCATAGTTCAGAGGCATCATTTTCATGGCCCGAGAACATCATTTCATGGCCTCTGAATCCCTTAGCACACGATTCATGGCCCAGGACATCATGGTCTAAGCACATCATCCTCGTCGTCCAAAGACAACTTTCATGGTCCAAAGGGAATTTGCATCATATTTAAATTCTCGCAATAATTCCATATATACTTGCATGCATTGCGTTTAAGTTTTGTAAGTAATTCAGGAGGTAACTGTCTTTTAACAGAAGCAATCTTTGCTCCGGTTTCTATTTGATGCTCACATCCTGAAACTACCTCAAATACAGCCAACCACCGTCCGTTACCCACTCCCACTTGATAACCGTTCAAATGCTCATCCATAACTGTTCTGGGATACATCCATTCACAATTTCATATAAACTCATCTGATATTGTCCTACCTAAAGGAACAGTTTCCGAAGCATACGACCATTCCTACAACAACTCCATCGGCTCAGTTCACCGCTGGACCAGAACTACACACGACCCATTTTCCATAAAACCAGGGATATGTAGGCAACTCAGAATACAGAGTTCGGCCTCCAATTTTCAAATCACCCCATTCGGTCAAAATCGGTCATCATTTCTTTACCCGACAACTCTTTCATCATTTCCGGGTAAAGAGGGGCAGCTATTGATACCCAATTTTGCCGTCATATTTTTCAAAATATATACAAAATAGCATTTTATGCATCATTATTTAGTTTACATCATCATTTAGTTTATAAACCCATACAAGCATTTTTTCATAATTTTCCATAATGTTTAAAAGCTTTAAATTAATTTCTTTCTGCATTTTATTGTATAAATATCCAATAATTATCATTAAAATTATTTTTATGATGATTTAATCATCCAAACTTATTGTTTACACCAATATGTATGTTTTATAGCATTTATTTCCGTTGATTTTCACTTTCCCTAAAAACTAGGGTTTACAGATCCCTTAAATTAATTTTTTGACTGATTTGCATGTTTATTTACTATTTGTTGCCTAAATCACTCTGCCTCCCTTGTTTGATGTTCGATTTTACTACCATATACGCCCCTACCCATTCCCTTCTAAAAAGATTTCAATCGCAAAAATCGCTACTGAAAAATTAGGGCTTTACTCTGTGTTCATTCATTCTCTTGTTTTTGGCTCTTGGCCGGCTGAAAGCCAAGGCCACCTGATTTCCTACTTTTCCGACCTTTCTTGGGTGTGAGCACTGCCCTGGGTTCTTTGAAACCATTGGGAACTTGATGCATCTGGGATTCTAGGTCATATTACTGTTCTTTTCTTGTTTGTTGAGCAATAACTGGTTAGTTTCTTAACCTTCGCAATGTTTATTCCACTATGTTCTAATTAGCATATCTATGTTTTCTGAAATTGCATGACTTGATATAATCCCTTGACTCTCTTCATGTATGATTCTGCCTATAACATGAACTTTTCTAGCATTGTCTCATGCCTAAATTGTTAGTTCTAAAACTGTCTTTGTATCTACCTTAGGCAATTTGGACAGTTTGAAGCATGTTTAGCTTAATGTGTTGACAAACTGAGTGTTTGCATTGGCTGTGTGGCCTAATCCTGTTTCCTGCCTGATTCTGAATTTTTTAGTGATTAATTTTTGTTATTAGTATGCCCTAATCTGTTAAAGCCTTCACTCTAGTTGTAATTTGTTCCTGTGACTATGTTTGTCACTCAGTATGTTCTCACTCTGCTCAATTCTGTACCCCTAGCAATTAAGTGGAACCTCTCAGACTAGTTTTGCCTAAATTATGATTCTGCTTGCCTCATTAGTATAAGTTGTACTGTTTAAGCCCTAGTGTTTAGCATAATTTGATCCTTAGGTTTGAACTTGTTGATTTAATGATAACTGTTTGTCTTGCTGGCCTAGTGTCTCTTTGCTCATTAACTTTGTAATCCCAGAAGTTTTAGACTCCTTGCCTCTTACAAATATACCCTGCCCCAATGTGTTATGTGACAACTTGCAGCATCAACTAGTTTCTTGAACTCATGCACCCTCTGTGTTGATATGTTCATTATGTGATCACTTTGTAGTGTTTGACTCCAAAAAATTGGCCGGCTAAAAGCCAAGGCCTCCTAAAACTTCTCTATTTACCTCCCTAGTGTGAGCACTGCTCGGGGTTCACTTTGAGACCCTTGTGAACTCTGACACACTAGGGCCTAAGGTTCGTGGCCACTTTCTTCTTGACTGCTCATTTCTGTCCCTCTCTATGCCTACTGAATAAGCTAATTGGCTTATGTAAATGACTGTTTTCTGAATCTTTTGATCAACTATGGCTGTTGGGTAATATCCAAGTTCTCTTGTGGTTTTTGGGATTTGTTGAAACCTATATGAATACAAAACTGAAGGCCTGGCTGGGCTGGGTACACTTTGGGCCTGTAATAATTCTGTAATAACAATTGGGGTATTAGTAAAAATTGGGAAAATGGGTCTATTCTAATGTTTGCATGAAAATGGTAGAAATCCTGCCTATAGGATCTGCGTGTTTAATTTGTTCAACACGCTTTGCTTCTATGTGTTTTGTTAGATAACATGACTATAGGACATAAATAATCTCACATGTTCTCATGTTCCTCTCTCACGTTATTATCTTCTTACTATACTGCAACACAGTAATTATTCTTTCAAATTGCTTCATGTTAGATATCATGCCTATAGGATTACGTTAAGTAATAAATACCTGCTCTTTACAATATTCACATAGATGTCATGCCTATAGGACTGTAATCGAATTAGCTACTATTACCATTATTCCCATTAAATTGCTCGCCTAGAAAGCATGCCTATAGAAATGAAAGGATAAATAACTAGTTTCAATTGCCAATTCCTAGAAATCCTGCCTATAGGATCCTACTGCTCGCCTAAAAGTGTGTTGACAAAAACAAACGCTGGCAATTCTGAACTAACAACCGTCTCACTTCTTTACCGCGCAAACAATTTAGAAAGCATGCTTATAGGATTTGTAATACTTGCGATATGCAAAGCGACACTGCCTGTACGTTTAAAATACAGAATCATCTAGAAGCCATGATTATAGGATTTAAGACTCTATTAATTCTGAAATTTTCACCTGCCTAATATGTAAAACCTATTTGCGTGCATTTGTTGCTTACATGTGGAGGCCAACTTGAGCCATTTAATGGCCTTATATGCAGTCCTACATGTTTTTGAATGTCGCTTAGATTTATCATTTGAGCAGCCTAAGTTAAGTCTAGAACCACCCAAAATAAAGGTCCAAATGCCTCATGGGCCATAGGCATGGGACGGGTAATGCACGCATATAACTAGTATCATAGTTCTTGTCATATCTTGAAAAAATAGGATGTTACAAGATATGACAAGAACTATGATACTAGAATATGCGTTGCCAAATCACTTCTGGGCAGAAGGAGTAAGTACAACATGTCACATTCTCAATCGATGCCTCATGAGACCTATCCTGAAGAAGACTCCTTATGAATTGTGGAAAGGTAAACGGCCCAATATAAGTTACTTTCATCCATTTGGAAGCAACTGCTTCATTCACAATAATGGTAAGGACAATCTTGGAAAATTCGATCCAAGAAGTGACGAAGGTATTTTTCTGGGTTATTCATTAAATAGTAGATTCTTTAGAGTCTATAATAAACGCACATTGTGTGTAGAAGAATCAGTACATATTATCTTTGATAAAAATAACACATCGGCAAATAAAGGAATTATTGTAGGTGATGAAGATCAAGTTCAAGAAATTCAAGAGATTCAAGAGACAAACAAATCTCAAGAGTCGACTAATAAACCTGATGGTGCAATGGAGTCAACTAATGATATTAGCAAAAGTCAATCAGAATCTCCGAAGGAGTCAACTACTCATACAAGTACAATTCGTCCAAATGAATGGAAAAGTGAACCGAAATATCCTCAAAAGTTTATCATAGGAGACCCAAGCGAAGGAATGAAAACTAGGGGAGCTCTCAAGAAGAAAGAAAACATAGCACTGATTTCTCAGATTGAACCAAAGAAAGTAGAGGAAGCTCTGAAAGACTCAAGCTGGTTACAAGTAATGTAGGAAGATCTAGAGCAATTTGACAAAAATCAAGTGTGGAAACTGCTGCCTAAACCTGAAAATGCCCTAGTAATTGGAACAAAATGGGTTTTCAGAAATAAGCTAAATGAGGATGAAAAGGTTGTGAAAAACAAAGCCAGATTAGAAGCTCAAGGATACTCATAATAGAAAGGAGCCGAGTACGATGAAACCTTTGCTCAAGTAGCTCGACTGGAATCAATACGAATTCTTCCGGCATACACATCCTTTAAAAGATTTAGGCTCTTCCAGATGGATATCAAAAGTGCCTTTTTAAATGGTTTCATTGAGGAGGAAGTATATGTAAAACAACCCCCTGGATTTGAAGATTCAAAGATTCCCTACCATGCGTACAAATTGACCAAAGCATTATATGGACTTAAAAAAGCTCCACGAGCCTGGTATGAAAGACTCAGCTCATTTCTTATTGATCACGGATTTACAAGAGGTAAAGTAGACACTACCTTTTTTAAAAGATCATCGGAAGGTAATCTCATTATTCAAGTTTACGTTGATGATATTATTTTTGGTAGTGCTAACCCTCTTCTGTGTAAGGAATTTTCAAATCTTATGCAAAGTGAGTTTGAAATAAGTATGATGGGAGAGATAACGTTCTTTCTTAGACTTCAAATTCAACAATCTGAAGAAGGAACATTTATATGTCATACAAAATACACAAAGGAGTTGATTCAGAAGTTCGGTATGAGTAATGCTAAAGCTATTGGCACACCAATGAGTCCTTCAACAAGTCTTGACAAAGATGAATAGGGAAATCCTGTTGATGAAACTAAATATCGTGGAATGATTGGCTCCCTCCTCTATCTAACTGCTAGTCGACCAGATATTATGTTTAATGTTTGTAAATGTGCCAGGTTTCAGTCAGCTCCTAAAGAATCACATATGACTACACTAAAAAGAATTATTCGATATCTCATTGGAACTATCTCTCATAGATTATGGTATCCACGCTCTAAAAATTTTAAAGTAGAAGGTTTTTCAGATGCTGATCTTGCAGGTAATAAGAAAGACAGAAAAAGCACCAGTGGAACATGTCAATAAATTAGAAAAGCACTGATATCTTGGAACAGTAAAAAGCAAGGATCAGTTTCACTTTCCACAACTGAGGCTGAGTATATATCCATTGGACAATGTTGTGCACAATTACTATGGATGTCTCATCAATTGGGTGACTATGAACTATTCTTTAAACCCATTCCAATTTTTTGTGATAACTCTAGTGCTATATGTCTCTCAAAAAATCCTGTGCATCACTCTAGGGCAAAGCATATAGACACCAAGCATCATTTCATTAGAGATCATGTCCTTAAGGGAAATATAGAATTATCTTTTGTTGGAACTACTGATCAATTAATATATATTTTCACAAAACCTTTACTTGAAGACAGATTTTGCTTTTTAAGAGAATTACTTAGTATTATTTCCATTGATCATTAATATTAGGACCTATGTGATATTTTTATATTTTATGTGGCTAATGTTTAAATTTTTTCCTTTCATAGTCATTAATTGCGCCTCCGATTTCCCTCTTTTTCCTCTCTTTTCACATCAGTTGCAGCGTTCAAGAAAGGAAAACCAATCATTATGTCTGTTCAACTGACATCCTTTCCTTTCCTGTACCCAACCGTCAGAAACTCCTTCTTTTAATCTCTGAAACCCTCGTTCAATCTCAATTGTTCCCATCGCCTAGAAACCCTCTCCGAAATTCTCTTCCACCAAGTTTCTTCCATGGCTAAACACTCTAAAAATCCATAAGCCTCCACCAGAAAAAGTACTCGTTCTAGAGCAAAACCCCCTTCCCAGCCTCCAGAACAAGTAGACCTAGAGTCCGATCACTCAGAAGGTTTTGCCTCCTCTCAGGCAGAACTCTTAGATCATTCTCATCCTCTAGGAGAAAAGGCCCTGGGGAAAAGACCTTTGGAAGAACCTCCTGAATCCTTTACTCCAAAGAAATCGAAAATAGATCTCTCAAGTTCTTTAGAGTCTGACCTAGATTTCTGGGATTCTCCAAAAATGGATGGCCAATTGATCATGGTAGAGTAGTCGACCTTGATGATATGGAAGCCCTAAATCGTAAGGTAAAAGATCTGTTTGTTCTTTAGGGCTGGTCAAAATTCCTTTCTGTTCCCCCTCCTAATGTCTATGAACCCCTAGTGAGAATATTTTATGCCAATCTTTGCTCTAGTAAGTCTGACAAGTTGGAATCCTTAGTGTTAGGAAAGCGTATCATTCTTGATTGTGCCATGTTTGACTCAATTTTTCCAGTGTAAATGTTCTGGCTTTCCCATGCTTTTCAAAAATTCTTGGCCTGATGATTTTGAAATCACCTTTGATCAAGCAAAATGCTGTATTGTTGAATATTCATCTGAATCCCTCCCGAACCAGTTAGGTCTAAGTGATGTTAGATTTGAAACTCGTGTTCTAGCCCACATTATTGCAACGACCCTGCTTCCTCGTACTAGCTCTTTCTCCACCTTCTCTCAAAGAGATACTTTCCTTGTCTATTGCCTTGTGACCAAAATCAAGATCAAACTGTCCTCCTGGGTCATAAATTTTATGATTGAAAGTGCTGATAATCCCACCAGTATGCCCTATGGCATGGCCATCACTCACATTCTGGAAGCTCATAATATCTCCATCTCTGACTATCCCTTTGTCCATGTTTCAAAATATTACAATTCTAGGGAATTTTCTAGTATGGGATATGTGTGTGTGAAGGGCTCTTGGGTTAAGAAATAGGAAAGTGAGGTAAAGAATGTTCAACCTGATTCCAAGACCAAATCCTCTATTTCCCATTACAGTCTTAGTAATCCTGGCCTTGCTGAGAAACCGACTGCCATTGACAACCAGCTGACCACCATCAAAGATCTTCTTGCAACTACTTAGTCCATTGTTGGGGACATTCATGCAATCTCCAAAGAGACAGGGTCTGATGTTTCAAAGATAAGGGTTGCAATTCTCTGGGTTAGGAAAAACGCAGTCAAGGCATTCAAGGAGGTACACGACAGGCTTGATGGAGTGACTATCTCAGCTAATGCTAGTTTTGATTAACTGAAGGAGGCGATTTGCAATACCCTTACCTATTTCTTGCATCGTTAGTGTGGAAGTTTCAAACAATTTTTTTTGCTGTGCTGTTTTGGACTGGATAACCAGTCTTTTGATGATTTTTTGTTTTTTTTTGCTATAACTCTGCATGCATATCATATGCTACAAATTCTGCTTGAGTATCTGGTATATTGTTGTTTTTATCCCCTCTTTGCTGATGTCAAAAGGGGGGAGAAGGCTATACATATATTCGTGCAGGTACATCCATTGCATGGGGAGTCGACTATATATACTATAGGAGAAGTCGACTAAAAGAAGTAGTCCCAACGACACCTATTGAGGGGGAGTCAACTGCACTCATTGAGGGGTAGTTGAATACAGGGAAGTTAACTGATGTTTACATATATTAATTTTTGTCATCATCAAAAAGGAAAAGATTGTTAGGTTTTAGTTTTAGTGATGAAAAATAATATAATTGCTTTTGTGTAGGAACTCAAGGAAATCAACCGAGATCGAAGTACAAAGAGAGACAATCAAGCTGAAGGAAGAAATCAATCAAAGATTGATTGAAGTATTCAAAATGAAAAAGAAGCATTAAAGATCTGGCAAGATAATCAATCAGATTGATTGAAGCGTTAAAAAGGAAACGAAGCATTGAAGATCCGGCAAGCAAATCAATCAGTAGCTATTACTGGAAGGACCCAGAATTAAGGAGAAAATCCGGCTCTATCAAAACCTAAAGATGGGAAGCTCTCAAAGTCCACACATCAAGGAAGAGTAAACATAATTAACCTTATTCCTTGAAAAAATCAATCTCTTTCCAAGGATCAAATCTTTTGTGGTTGGCAAATCTCATCAGTAACAGTCTCCTACAAAGTATTTATACGCACTCTGAAGTCTTAGAGAAATATACTTTGATTAAACCATTTACCCTCTCTTTGTTCTACTGCAAACAGACATTGTAGCTCTACTAGATCTGCTGTGTAACAAGTTAGAGAAGAAAGAGAGAAAATTACTGGTATCAAGAAAATACAAGTGACATAGAAACTGAGCTGTTAGTGTAAACTACACCATTCACTTTGTACTCAAGAAACTCAATCACTGAAAGAGAACTCCCTTGTAACCCAAGGGGACTGGACTAGGATTCACATTGAATCCGAACCAGTATAAAAACTCTGGTGTCCTTAATTCCTGCACTTTACTTCTGCATTTCAATTCTGCATTTCTCATTATCTCGCTTTTACATCTAGTAGACTAATTGAAAAACTAGTCAGCTTATAATAATTAATTTTAAAAAGAAGCAATTCACCCCGCCTCTTGTACTTTCAATACCTAGAATTAAATAAACATTTAGTTAACAATTTGAGAAATATTTTAGTAAATAAGAGTTCAAATAGATATGAAGTAGTAAATACATTTTTCTGAGAAATTTTAATTGTTGAAATGCCAAATATTTCAGTTGTCACCTATCTATTTGATAATTTGTCCTTTGACAAGGGGAAGCGGCTTCTGAAATGTTATCTTATGTCTTACTATGATTTTGATCTTTCTTTTTAAATTTTAATTAATTTTAAAGGACTTGCATATAAGAGTGAGGTTATATATGTTCTTTTCCCCAATAATCTAAGGAAGGATCTACTGACCCTAAGTTAACCAAATCTATGTTTACTTTTCGCTTATAATGTTTTTTTTAAATGAAAAGTCTATTAGTTTTGATTTTTCCAGAACAGTTAGAGAGTTTGTGGGTAAAATGCCTCAGCATGACATTAACTTTACACACATTTCTAGCAGGACAAGTCAATAGTAGATGCAGATTCTAGTTTACACATTTTTGAAACATAAGGGCGAGTGAGTCTGAAGTTTAACCGCAGATCAAGTACGAGTCATCTCCTAAGCCTGTTTTTGCCTTTTGTCTCATATCCCTATAGCTTTTACTCCTAGAATTATGGAAGGGGAAGGGAGAAGGGTACGTAGAGAGAGAGTACATGCATGAGGTTGAAAAATCACTTGCATGATATATTGATCGTTAATTCTTCATACACGGGATCCTTACACAAATAGCCAATCGAATTCATTGTCTACATTTCGCAGCCGGTATTCACAAATTATCAAATGTTTATAGATGATTATACAAATATTATACATGAATTATACATATATTATACATTCACCGGCTATTTTAGTTTAAAAATGTTAAGTAACTTCAGCTATGGCAGAAGAAAAAATCAAGAAAAAGGAATAGAATTTGATAGAGAAGAGAATAGCTTCCTCTGTGAGCTAAAAAAACAAAGAAATAGTCTCTTAAATCAGTAGTAGTATATCTACATTATTTTTATACTATCACTAATATCTAACTAACTCTTATTAGTTGTAACTGATTAACTAACCACAATATCTATAAATAACTTAGACCCACTTCCCTCAACACTCCCCTCAAGCTGAGGGATGAAATACATTTTTTATTCCCAACTTGCTTAATAAGTACTAATGTTGTGGCTTGCATAGACTTTTCTTTAGAAACTCTGCCAGTTATTCTGTTGTCCCAATGTATTGCATTTGTATGAGTCTTTGTAAGACCATCTCCCTTACAAAATGTCACAACCCAAAACGATGGGCCGCGATGTGCACCCGGTACATTACTCAACCGAGTACCAACGTAACGTATCTTTCTTATTACATCATCATATACACATGACATACGGGCCTAATAGGCCAACATCATCATTTATAAACTTAAAACATAGGCCGAGAAGGCCATACAATCTTTCACGTACACGACATATCTCTATAAGCCTCAAAGAGTACATAAATATCATCAAGGTCGAGATAGGACCCCGCCATACTAATCAGTACATGTCCTAATCATACTGACCACATAAGTAACTCCGGAACAAATGGAGTGCATAAACATCTTCCGCTGGGCTGGTCGCCTACTTGTAGGACTCTCGACCTGTCTATCGAGACCTGCAGGTATGAAACACAGCGTCCCCAGGCAAAAGGGACGTCAGTACAAATAATGTACCGAGTATGTTCCTAAAACCTTGTCGCTTTACCATACTTTAGCTTGCAACCGATTTTGTAATATTATTCTGGAACATTAAGCGAGACATCACATCATCTCTAACTCTTCTTTATTCTCTTAACTAGACCTCTCGATACCTATAAACCATAGGCTGTACGATAAGCCACTAACGATGCCATTATCATTCCTGGATACTGAATCCCAACGCTTCTATACTTTTGTTCGAAGTATGGACTATTCACAACCTTCTGTATTTGAGTATTTCGTACGTTGTATTGTATCTTCTATCTCCTTCATGATCTCCCTTCCACATAAGTATAATTCATATTCAAAACTTGAAACTCTATTATAATACTTGCACCTCTGGTGTATACACAATCCGGTGAGAGCCTCATACTGACTTCTTATAAGGCTGGTACTTTTCTGACTGGCTTTATCGTAGAGAGGTTATAGAATATGGCTACTGTATTGTCTCTCTTGTATCTCTGATATTAAAAGTGATTCTGCAATGTTCTCAATCACGATGTCTATAACTTCGTGGGTCCAATAAGTAGACTTCTAATTTACTTAGTTGATGTAACTCATTAGTTTCCTCTTCCTTCTGATCAGCCTTCATGTAGGCTTAAGACAACTTCCGATCTGCGGCTCCTGGTATTAGTTATTACTTTAGCCTTTCATGGGCGCTATGGAATATCCATGATACAATCTTCTAACAATTCAATCCTTTGTCTATGACCTGGACTCAATTTTTTTCTTTTAACTTATACCAGTGTCTTCTCCTTCTTCCTTATTTCCTCAGCTAGTCTTTCGTTGTAGTACTTAGGGAGGATCCTCTGATTCTTGAAAAGCTGTGAGCTTATTACATTGTATACTCGACAGACCTTTTGATGTCCTTTCCTTGCCTATAATTATTCGTAGTTACTCACCTCCACGCCCTTGTGCTTGTAGGGTTGCTTCTGAACTTGACATTTTGACTATCTTCCCAGTGGCACTCTCTATTATCTCTGTAACACTCATACAAGGTACCTTTAACTACCCCAACTCCTATCTGAACATTCCTCAAGGGTCACGCAATCATTATATGTGAGACTGGATTCACTATGTTAGGGGTTCACTATGTTTATCTTACATGATCTGTTGATTTGCCTGTAACCTCTTGTCTAGTCATGACTAGGCCCTTTCTGAATCAACTGCTAACTATTCGTTGGCCTATTATCATATCAACATTCCGTGTAATCTTTCTTGGGTTATTTCCTTTGTCTTAACTTACCTCTCGCATTAGCTCCTTATTAATCAATAACATCTCAGGCTGAGACCCTTACTTTCTCTCCTTGACGTCGTGTCTGCATAATGTTCTGGAATCGTAGCATATCGGTAGGATTTGAATAAGTGTAATCTCATTCCTTTCTCACTTTTATCGCATTCTTTCTTTACCATTCCATAGTTACTAGAGCAACTTAATTCTGACTTAATGCCACATCACTCCATATTCCCCCCTTTAGGGGAGTACTAAGATTTAGCATTGCGACGATCTACCTATAGATGTTTTACTTCTTCATCTTTGGCGTCTTCTCACATCATCGATGACCCTTAATCGCCTCGCGGTAATCCTTCTGTACCAAGGATAACGAAATTCCTTACCCGCGAGGGTGACACTTAGTTTAACTGGCACATACAGTCCCTTAAGCTTAACTTTACTCACCTTGCTTGCTTTAGGGAAGCGTCTTCCTGAATGACCTTTAAAGGGTATTCTTCTGTCGTCCATTCTATTATTATCGGGACGTAATCTCTAAAATTCTCATGATGCCGACTATTACTCAGTCCCTAGTTCATGCTTAGTTTATCTTGTTCATCAGTCCATGCTAATTTCTTTTTACTCTGGGGTCTAACATTTTCTTTTGGTAGTCGCATTAGAGTCACGAACGTATTTCTCGAAATGAGGATATGACTTTATGGCCTATACTCTTTTGTTGTCTCAAGGCCTGTCACCTCTCTTCCTTTGCTTCACTTGACTATAGATTTTGTAATACGGTTATCTTTTTGATCTACCATTGTCATACATGTATCACATCTTACTCATAATGCTTCATTAACTCTCTTCTTATTTCCCGCTAACATTTGTGTCTCACTTTATTCTGAAAACTCGAACAAGACATTCTTTTGCTTTTAGCTCCCCTTGCTCCATCTACTGGCTCTTTAGGTTGCCTAACATTCTTTCTCCACTAGGGACGGGAGCTATACTAAGGTAATATTTATCCCTTCAAGGCTTCCAGTGCTTATCTTTGTAGTATTCATATCTAGCTGTACTATTTTAGAGTGCACCCTCTGGGTGTCTCACAAGGAGATCTATTGGCACATTTGCAATATCCTTCGGAAATATCAACTAATGCAAACAATCCATTCACCATTTTGGGTTACTCTAACCCCAGCCGGATCTTGATATCTCATCCTTCTCTTAAACTACACCTATTAGCTTCCATATGGCATAACTGAGATGGGTGTGGCTGATTGTACATACCTCTATTACTATTGAAAGTAACTCGGATTGCTTATATTTCTCTGCTTGAATTGTAAATACTGTTAATCTTCATTAACTGGGTGCCTCATACCCTTCTTCACCTTGCTTCTTTTACTTGCTGAAACTTGTGTCTATCTTCTGATTCTCTTATTCCTTTTTACCATACGAAGGGATAGATATTCTTTTCTTAAGGCTCCTTATCAAGAAGCTTACACGTCTTAGTACACATGTTCTGCTTAAGACCTCACATTTATTTATCATAAGAATGATGCAAAATCGAGTTCCTCTGACTTAACTCTTCCACAACCACATTCAATCTCTTACCATCTGTCTTTTGGATGCAGATATCGTTTTATTAAGAATAAAATAGAGTTAAGATTTTGGATTCTTATAAGTGAGCTCTACCATGCGATCTAGAATAAGAAGAAAGAGTGACAGTCCTAAATGCCCATGTAGCCTCCTGCTTATAAGTGTGGTGCACAACATACCCATAAACAAGACTCTACTAGACACAACTTGTAGACTCCCTATCACAGAACTGCTCTGATACCACTTTTGTCACGACCCAAACTGATGGGCCGTGATGGGCACCTGGTACATTACTTAACCGAGTACCAACGTAATGTATATTTCTTATTACATCATCATATACACATGACATACGAGCCTAATAGGCCAACATTATCATTTATAAACTCAAAACATAGGCAGACAAGGCCGTACAATCTTTCACGTACACGACATATGTCTACAAGCCTCTACGAGTACATAAATATCATAAAGGTCAGGACAGGTCCCCGTCATGCTAATCAGTACATGTCCTAATCATACTGACCACATAAGCAACTCCGGAAGAAATGGAGTGCACCAACATCTTCCGCTGAGCTGGTCGCCTACTTGGAGGACTCTCGACCTGTCTATCGAGACCTGCGGGCATGAAACGTAGTGTCCCCAGGTAAAAGGGACGTCAGTACAAATAATGTACCGAGTATGTAAGGAATGAAAATCAGTAAATAATAGACATGAGAGAAAAATGGAGTAAAAGACTCGACATGTACGTCTGCATAACTCTGTGAATTATTTCATTTTTATAATGTCATGCATATGCATATAAATGTCATACCATGCATTGGTATATGCGTTCATAACATCATCAAGTCTCTGAGGGCATCCCATCATATCATTTCGGCCACTGTGGGCAAATCATCAACGTATACCTGCTGATCAGGTGGTGGTGCGTATATAATGCCATAACCTTTTCCCATATCCCATATACATATAATATACATATATACGCGTATATAACGCCATCTGGTCATGGGTCAATGTATATGTATAAATACATGAAATGCATAAGAAATACATTAATAATATTTTCTCAAAATATCATAAAAATAATACGCCTGTCGGATAAATTTTATATTAAATACGTATTTTTTTGAGACCCATGAACAGAAGACTTAATAATAATTCATATGGGGAATCAAGAATATAGACACTCCTAATATTTCTATGGATAGAGTCGTTTATGGAAACTATGCGTTTGCTCGTTTCTTTCAGTATCATTTGGGTCATGCCAAAAAGAAAGAAGGGAAAGCCTTAACATACCTGGAGTAGGAAAAAATCTGTATGATATTCTTGGAAAAGGTTACACCGCACTCCTTTAGAACCGCAAAATTTTACGTTGCTACGGTTCTAACAATTCTCATTGGAATTGTTTGGTTGCAAGAAGTTTGGTTGAAATCTCGTAAGAATTGCTTGAAAGAATCACGTTGTTAAGGTGCTTAAGGAATTTTCTCACTTGAATTCTTAAATCCTTTGCGTGAATATCCGTTGCCTACTTTGCGTGAATATCTGTTACCTTTCTCTTGAATTAGAAAGGTCAATTGTATAAAAATCCGTATGAATTCTTGAAGGCTTTTATGTTATGACTAAAGACTAAGCCAAATATTAATAAATATGCCACCTTTCCACTCAATTGTAAGAGTCATAATATGGACAAGGCCTTGCTGCCACGTGACATCCTTTGGTCTTTATCCAAAAGACCTTAATTAACCATCCACCAACTCCCTAGTCAATTTATTAATTCCCCACTAATCGAATATTTAATCAATTACCCACATAATTAAGAATTATCTCAAATTACTTAAAATACTACTCACTTGACACACTTTATGTGCCCTACTATTATGTTCATGTGGTACCTTGTATGACACTAGTCCATAAATATCGGGTATTGTAGCTCGGACCGTATTTTATCCCAAATCGACAACCTTCAATGAAACTCATTTTCCTTGATTCATTTACCCTTTATCCTTCATGGCACTTACTTATCGTTTGTTATAAAATAGCATAAATGAGTATAACCTCAAGAAAATCTCATCCCCGAGCTTACGTCGATTAACTTACGATGAAACTTTAACGTATAAAAATATGGGATGTAACATATCATTTCCGAGCTTTCATCAATTTATTTATGGCGTACTTTCATGTACGAACATATGGGGTGTAACACAAAATGACAGTCAATATCTATATGTTTGGTCCTCTCACAAGAATAGGATGATCTACAATTTGGATGGGTGCCTTATTGTCACAAAATAGGTGACTAGACAAGGACACTTCAACTCCTAATTCTTTAAAGAGCCAGTTAATCATACCATTTCTGCTACCATGGCTGTCATGCTTCTAAACTCTACTACAACAAAGCTCCTGGAGACTATTCCTTGTTTCTGATTTTCTATGACATTAAAGCTTTTCCAAACTTTACACATACCATATGACATATCTTCTAGCCTCAACACATGCTCTCCAATCTGAATCACCAACAATAGGTATGCAGAATTAAACTTTAACAACAACGAGAAATAATCTCAATAGTAGAATAACATAAATGACAAAAGAAATGACATTACAACTGAAATAACCCAAAATCTGGTGTGTCAACGAGTGCATGAGCTCTATAGGGTACTAAATACAAAGTCCGAACAAAAAAAATAGCGTCTGAGAGACAAAATGTTGCTCCTTAATGCACACAGAAATATGCGTGGTCAACAAGTAATGTAATGATAAGTAGAGTGTCGAACCCATAAAGACTTGTGTTTAACTACCCCACTAATTTTACTCAAATTAATATTCAGTCGAATCAATCAAAGTTGAATGGTGTGACCATAACTAAGTAGAGAATATAATAATTAACTAGTTGTGCAAGCAAAAAATGGTTGTTGAGAATTCAGTACAGATAAATATTTTAGGGTTGTGATCGATTCATCAATTCGATTATGTTTTAATTAAGTCTCATTTTCATGCAATTCATTTATGGTTGCTAATTAATCGAGCAATTGCTCTCGTAGTATTCTTTCGAATTACAACTTGCATATTCAAAATATATTAACACTTATATTTATATGGATATATTATACATCCACCGGCTATTTTAGTTTAAAAGTGTTAAGTAACTTCAACCATGGTGGAAGAAGAATCTAGAAGAAGGAATATAATTTGAGAGAGAAGAGAAAAGTTTCCTCTGTGATCTATAAAATAAATTAATAGTCTTTTACATCAGTAGCAATGTATCTACATTATTTATATACTATCACTAATATCTAACTAACTCTTATTAGTTGTACCTAATTAATTAACTACAATACCTATAAAGAGCTCATACCCACTTCCCTCAACACACCCCCTTCAAGCTAAGGGATGAAATACATTTTTCATTCCCAACTTGCTTAATAAGTACTAATGTTGTAGCTTGCATAGACTTTTCTTAAGCAAATCAGCCAGTTTGTCACGACCCGAATTCCCCACCGTCGGGACCATGATGACGCCTAAGATTCAACTTGCTAGGCAAGCCAACGTTAGAGTATTATTAAGTTAAACCTTTTCAATTCAGTTAACAACAACAATAAATTAATATGAAATACAACGAATACGGAATAATATAAAGAATTCAACATTTACAACACACCGGATTTGGAGTCACAATCCACGAGCTACTAAGATTACTACAAACAAAGTTTGAAGAAGGAAAAATACAGTGTTTTGAAGTAGAAAAATAGTAAAATATATAACTAAGAAGAGACTGCAGGGTCTTCGGACGCCAGCAACTCTACCTTGGGTCTCCAAATAGCGGATCCGACAACTAATCTCTTGATCAACCAGAGCTAGTACCAAAATCTGCACAGAAAGTGCAGAGTGCAGTATTAGTACAACCGACCCCATGTACTGGTAAGTGTCGAGCCTAACCTCGATGAAGTAGTGACGAGGCTTAGCCAAGACACCTACAATCAAACTTGTACAATTTAACAACGTATATATAAATAACAGTAAAGAACTAAACAGGTAATATCGGGTAGGGGAAACATGCTGAGGGGAAATACAGGATAAAGAACTACAACAGAAAGATAACTTGAACAGTAAATATATTATGAACCAATAAGAACCAATGAGCAATGTAAAGGAAAAGTGAGAGGCATCACCCTTTGTGCTTTTACTCTCATCCTCACCATGAAATTTATAGAAACGGCACAGCATCACCCTTCGTGCATTAACTCTCATAACATGTCACGACATCACCCTTTGTGCATTACGCTCACAATATGGCATGACATCACCCTTTGTGCATTAACACTCTCAACCTCACGTAAAGTCAATAGAAACGGCACGACATCACCCTTCATGCATTAACACTCTCCCTTACCAATGCAATAAACAAATCACAAAAGGGAGAATAAAATAACATGTACAAGTCTTACTTCCACATTTTGGTTCCACAATATCAACCCCAACTTTGAAATCAATACTCAAATATCACCAAAAGATTCGTAAACATGATAAAAGTGTTTGAATTAACAATACTAGTCTAAACATGGATAATTATGAGCAAAGAAAGCTATAATTACAAGAAACTAAACCCCACCTGTATGCTTTAACCTGACTACAATGCATAGGTGCTAGTCACCTCACATATACGTTGTTCCCAACAATAAAACACGTAGCAATTAGGCAAACAATTCCTATTCCCTCAAGACAAGGTTAACCACGACGCTTACCTCGCTCCAACGACCAAACTCAAAGCTCAATCACGGCTTTTCCTTTCACACAAGCTTCCGAACCGATAGAATCTAACAAATTACCAACCAAACAATTCAATTTAAGCCTTAGTACCCACGATTGTAAAGAATTAAATTTAGGCCTTTTTTGAAAAAGTCAACACCCGGACCCGCTTGGTCCAAACCCGGAATTCGGACCAAAATCCGATTACCCATTCACCCCCGAGCCCGGTTATATAATTGGTTTTGGAATCCGACCTCAATTGGAGGTGTAAATCCCCAATTTATCAAATCCCTAATTTCTACCCAAAAACCCCCAATTCGACCATGAAAACTTAAGATTTTAGGTTGAAAACTTGTGAAATGTAGACTCACTTACCAATGATTTGGGGAAGAAAGGTTCTTTGAAAAATCGCCTATAAGGTTCTAGGTTTTGAAAATTTGAAGAATGAATCAAAAATCTCGTCTAAGTCCTATTTCTTCAGCTGCAGATGTCGCATTTGCGACCTGGGCTTCACAAATGAGACATTTTCTTCGCAAATGCGAAAATGGTCCTAGGCCTGCAGTCATCGCAAATGCGAACAGAAGAGGATCGCAAATGCGACCAATACTTCGAAAATGCGAAAGTCCACCCCCAGCCCACTGCTCGCAAATGCGATGGTATCTTCGTAAATGCGAGGCTCGCATTTGCGAGCAAGATCTCGCAAATGCGAGATCTACAGGTCTGATGCACACCAACTATGATTTCTAAGTTCAATTCACTTCGTAGCCTATCCGAAACTCACCCGAGCCATTGGGGCTCCAAACCAAATATGCACACAAGTCTAAAAACATCATACGAACTTGCTTGTGCGGTCAAATCGTCAAAATAACACCTAGAACTATGAATTGAGCACCAAATCAAATGAGATTTTCAAGAAAACTTTGAAATTTCTATTTTCACAACCGATCGTCCGAACCACGTTAAACTAAAGTCATAAATATGGTATTGTACCTATACCGAGTTCCTGAGCCAAAATACGGAACCGTTATCCAAAAAGTCAACTTTGGTCAAACATTTCAAATTCATTAAGCCATTAACTTTCAAAGTTCGACAAAGTCTGATATCTTAGGCTAGGGACTTCCGAATTAAATTTCGGGCATACGCCTAAGTCCCAAATCATGGTGCGGACCCACCGGGACTGTCAAAACTCGAATCCAGGTCCGTTTACTAAACATGTTGACCGAAGTCAACTCAAATGTAGTTTTAGGAAAAAATCATTAATACTTCATAGTTTTTAACATAAAAGCTTTCCGAAAAGACGTCTGGACTGTGCACGCAAATCGAGGAAGGCTAAAACATGATTTTTAAGGTTTAAGATCACAGAATTAGGTTTCAAAACACGAGATGACCTATGGGGTCATCACATTCTCCACCTCTAAAATAACTGTTCATCCTCGAACGGACATAGAAAAGTACCTGCACTGGTGAATAGGTGGGGATATCTACTCCGCATGTCTGACTCAGACTCCCAAGTAGCTACCTTGACGAGCTAACCTCTCCACTGCACTCGGACTGAAGGATAACTCTACGATCTCAACTGATGAACTTGCCTGGCTAGAATGGCCACCGGCTCCTCCTCATAAGTCAAATCCGTGTCCAACTGGATAGAGCTAAAATCTAACACATATGACGGATCATCGTGATAATTCTGGAGCATGGACACATGGAACACTGGATGAAATGCTGATGATCCCGGAGGCAACGCAAGCCTGTAGGCCACCTCTCCCACTCTCTCGAGAACCTCAAAAGGTCCGATATACCTAGGGCTCAACTTGCCCTTCTTTCCAAACCTCATGACACCCTTCATGGGTGATACCCGGAGCAACAGTCTCTCCCAGACCATGAATGCAACATCACGAACTCTACGGTCGGCATAACTCTTCTACCTGGACTGAGCTGTGCGAAGTCGATCCTGAATAATCTTGACCTTATCCAAGGCATCCTGTACTAGATCTGTGCCCAACGACCAAGCCTCTCCCGGCTCGAACCACCCAACTGGCGACCAGCATCGCCTACCGTATAATGCCTCATAGGGAGCCATCTGAATGCTCGACTGGTAGTTGTTGTTGTAGGCAAACTCTGCAAGGGGCAAGAATTGATCCCACGATCCTCCGAAGTCTATAACACATGCACGGAGCATATCCTCCAATATCTGAATAATGCGCTCGAACTGTCCGTCCGTCTGAGGATGAAACGCTATGCTCAACTCAACCCGCGTGCCCAACTCATGCTGTACTGCCCTCTAGAAGGGCGAGGTGAACTATGTACCTCGATCAGAAATAATAGACATGGGCACACCGTGAATACAGACGATCTTGCAGATATAAATCTCTGTCAACCACTCCGAAGAATAGGTAACGACCACAAGAATGAAATGCGCTGACTTAGTCAGCCTGTCCACAATGACCCAAACGGCATCAAACTTCTTCTGAGTCCGTGGGGGTCCAACAATGAAATCCATAGTGATACGCTCCCACTTCCACTCAGGAATCTCTATTTTCTGAAGCAAACCACCGGGTCTCTGATGCTCAAACTTCAGTTGCTGACAATTTAGGCACAGAGCTACAAAAGCAAATATATCCTTCTTCATCCTTCTCCACCAATGCGTCGGCCACCACATTGGCCTTCCCGGGATGATACAAGATGGTGATATCATAGTTTTTCAATAGCTCCAACTACCTCCTCTGCCTCAAATTGAGATCCTTTTGCTTGAACAAATACAGAAATTTTCGATGATCAGTGAATACCTCGCACAACACAACATAAAGATAGTGCCTCAAAATCTTCAGCGCATGAACAATGGCTGCCAACTGTAAATCATGGACATGGTAGTTCTTCTCATGAACCTTCAACTGCGGCAACGCATATGCAATAACCCTGCCCTCCTGAATCAATACTTCTCCGAGCCCAACATGGGAAGAATCACAATAGAATGTGTAAAATCATGAATCTTTGGGTAACACCAATACCGACGCTGTAGTCAAAGCTGTCTTGAGGTTTTGAAAGATCGCCTCACACTCATCTGACCATCTAAATGGGGCACCCTTCTAGGTCAACCTGGTCAACAGGGCTGCTATAGATGAGAACCCCTCCACAAATAGACGGTGATAACCCGCCAAACCCAAGAAACTTCTGATCTCTGTGGATGAAGTGGGTCTAGGCGAGTTTTGAATTGCCTCAATATTCTTAGGATCTACCTGAATGCCCTCTGCTGAAACAACGTGCCCCAAGAAAGCGACTGAATCCAACTAAAACTTGCACTTCGAAAACTTGGCATATAACTGGCTGTCTCTTAGAGTCTGAAGCACAACCCTAAGATGCTGCTCATACTCCTCTCGACTGTGGGAGTAGATCAAGATATCTTCAATAAATACAATCACAAAGTATTACAAATAAGGATTGAACACTCGCTTCATCAAATCCATGAATGCTGCTGGGGCATTTTTCAACCCAAAGGACATCACTAGAAACTCGTAATGCCCGTACCGAGTCCAAAAAGCTGTCACATCAGATGCCTTAATCCTCAACTGATGATAGCCAGACCTTAAATCAATCTACGAAAACACCTTGACACCCTGAAACTGATCAAATAAGTCATCAATCCTCGGCGATAGATACTTGTTCTTAATGGTGACTTTGTTCAACTGCCGTTAATCTATGCACATCCTCATCAATCCATTATTCTTCTTCACAAACAACACAGGTGCACCCCAGGGCGAGACACTAGGTCTAATGAAGCCCTTGTCAAGAAAATCCTGCAACTGTTCCTTCAATGCTTTCAATTCTGACGGGGCCATACCATACCTGTCGGGTGGCATCCCCGGCAGGTTTGCATGAAATACCTCTGGAAACTCACGAACAACTGGCACGAAATCTATGGAAGGAACCTCTGCACTAGAATCACAAACATAAGCCAAATAGGCTAAAAACCCCTTCTCGACCATACGCCAAGCCTTCATATAAGAGATAACCCTACTGGTAGAATGACCAGAAGTTTCTCTCTACTCTAATCGAGGCAACCCCGGTAAGGATAAGTTCACCTTCTTGGCGTGACAGTCCAATATAGCATGATAAGGCGACAGCCAATCCATACCCAGTATAATATCAAAATCAACCATATCGAGAAGTAGAAGATCTAAACTAGTCTCAAGACTCCCAATAGTGACCACACACTAACGATAAACATGATCTACAATAATAGCATCCCCCCACAGGTATGGACACATATACAGGGGCACTCAAAGAATCACGAGGCACAACCAAATATGAAGCAAAACAAGATGACATATAAGAGTAAGTAGATCCTGAATCAAACAGAACTGAAGCATCTCTACTGTAAACTGAAACAACACCTGTAAAACGGCGTCAAATGACTCAGCCTCAGGCCTAGCTGAAAAAGTATAGCATCAGGGCTGGCTGGCTGAAAAAGCATAGCATAGCATCCCGGATCTAAATTTCTAAGACAGCCCCTGGCTGGCTGGCCTCCACCTTTAGCGGCCTAACCTTCACCTCTAATGGTCGGACCACCACCTCTGGCTGCCTGACCCCTAACTTTAGCTGGCTGAGCGGGCAAAGCAGCACCCGGTGCCAGGAACATGGCCCGAGAACCCTGATGCTGTGAAGTGTTCGATGCACGAGGGCAAAATCTAGCAATGTGCCTCGAATAACCACAAGTATAACAAGACCTTGGCTGCTATGACTGTTGGCTGTGAAATTGACCCTGTCGACCTGAGTAACCACCTTGATAAATCTAGAGCGGAGGTGCACTGATAAGAGCTGGTGGTACGTTGTAGGCTAGCTAATCAGAATAAGGCATATGAGTGCCACGACCACCTAGAGCCCTGTGGGATGCCTGGAGTGCTGAATGAAACGGCCTGGGAGGATGGCCCCTACCAAAAGTACCCCTGCCTCCAGATGAGGCACCGATGAACTCACTAGAATGACGAGGTCTCTTATCAGACCACTGACCTCCCTGAGCTAGAACCACCTCGACTCGCTTGGCGACACTGGCCACCTTCTGAAAAGAAATCTCACTCCTAGTCTCCTTAGCCATCTTCAATCTGATAGGCTGCGCAAGTCCCTCAATAAACCTCCTCACCCTCTCTCTCTCCGTAGGAAGTAGAAGAAGAGCATGACGGGACAAATCCACAAAACGGGTCTCATACTGAGTAACAGTCATACTGCCCTGCTGAAGATGCTAGAACTGACATCGATGCTCCTCTCTCAATGTAATAGGGAGAAACTTCTCCAGGAGGAGCTGAGAGAACTGGTCCCAACTAAGAGCAGGCGACCCCACTGGTCTGATCAACAAATAATCTCTCCATCATTTCTTGGTGGAACCACTCATCTGAAATGCAGTAAAATCGTCCCCATTGGTCTCCACTATACCCATGTTCCGTAGAACCTTATGACAGCTATCAAGATACTCTAGGGGTCCTCTGAAGATGCACCGCAGAAGTGAATTGGAAAGAGCTTGGTGAATTTGTCCAAGCTCCACAAAGCCTTAGAAGACATAGCTGGCCCCTCACCGGCCTGTGGTGCAACAACCGACTGAACTGCTTTGACTGGCCGAGCTACTGGAGTCTGATACTGGGGAGCCATCTACTCCGGAGTGGGACTAGCAAAAGTCTGTGCTCCTCCGCCAGTCTAAGAGACGGCTAGTGCCATGGGAAATGCGCCAGTCTGGTCCACAATCTTCATAAGGCCCACAAAACGGAGCAAAGCATCCTGAAGCACTAGGGTGGCAATGAACCCCTCCGGAACCTGAGCTGGCCCGGCAGGAACAATCTGGGCTGGAGCCTCCTCCTCAAAATCTACCTGAGGCTCCATTGTTGGGGCTGCTGCTGGGGCTTTGGGCTGAGCCCTACCCCTACCTCGGACTCTGGCACGACCTTGGCCTCGACCTCTGCCCCTCGTAGGAGTTGCCACTGGAGGCTCTGGATGCTGCTCAGCTGAAGAAGCGGTACGCGTTCTCGCCATCTGCGAGAGAATAAGAGTAGAAGAGTCAATCAGTATTGAGAAAACAAAATCGCACGATAGAGAAGAATAAAAGTGAAATTTGTTCCTCAACTTTATAGCCTCTGGGAGATAAGTACAGACGTCTCTGTACCGATCCACCAGACTCTACTAAGCTCGCTCGTGAATTGTGAGACCTAGGCAATCTAGTGCTCTGATACCAACTTGTCACGACCCGAAATTCCCACCGACGGGACCGTGATGGCGCCTAATATTCAACTTGCTAGGCAAACCAACATTAGAGTATTAGTTAAACATTTTCAATTCAGTCAATCATAGTAATAAATTAATATCAAATACAACGAATATGGAATAATATAAGGACTTCAACATTTACAACCATCCGGATCTGGAGTCACAATCCACGAGCTACTAAGATTACTACAAACAAAGTCTGAAGAAGGGAAAATACACTGCTTTGAAGTAGAAAAACAGTAAAAGATATAACTAAGAAGAGACTCCAGGGTCTGCGGATTCCAGCAGATCTACCTTGGGTCTCCTGATAGCGGATCCGACAGCTAATCTCTCGATCAACCAGAGCTGGTACCAAAATCTGCACAGAAAGTGCAGAGTGCAGTATCAGTACAGCCGACCCCATGTACTGGTAAGTGTCGAACCTAACCTCGACGAATTAGTGACGGGGCTAAGACAAGACACCTAAAATCAAAATTGTACAATTTAATAATTTATATACAAATAACACTTAAGAACTAAACATGTAATATTAGGCAGGGGAAACATGCTAGGGGAAATGCGAAAAAAAAAACAACAACAGAAAGATAGCTTGAATAGTAAATATACTATGAACCAATAAGAACCAATGAACACAGTAAAGAGAAAGTGCACGACATCACCCTTCGTGCTTTTACTCTCATCCTCACCATGAAATTTATAAAAACGGCACGACATCACCCTTCGTGCATTAACTCTCATAACATGGCATGACATCACCCTTCATGCATTACCCTCACAATACGATACAGCATGACCCTTTGTGCATTAACACTCTCAACCTCACATAAAGTCAATAGAAATGGGACGATATCACCCTTCGTGCATTAACACCCCCCTACTAATGTAATGAACAAATCAGAATAGGGAGATTAAAATAACAAGTACAAGTCTTACTTCCACATTTTGGTTCCACAATATCAACCCCAACTTCGAAATCAATACTCAAATATCACCAAAAGATTTGTAAACATGATAAAAGTGATCGAATTAACAATAATAGTCTAAACATGGATAATTAAAGGAAGCTACAATTACAAGAAACTAAACCCCACCCGCAT
This sequence comes from Nicotiana tabacum, assembly GCF_000715075.1. NCBI lineage: Eukaryota > Viridiplantae > Streptophyta > Magnoliopsida > Solanales > Solanaceae > Nicotiana > Nicotiana tabacum. The sequence goes on along the minus strand of NC_134094.1, from coordinate 34,704,605 downwards.
GCTTTAACCCGACTACAACACATATGTACTCGTCACCTCACACATACGTTATTTCCAACAATTAAACACGTAGCAATTAGGCAAACAATTCTTATTCCCTCAAGACAAGGTTAACCACGACACTTACCTCGCTCCAACGACCAAACTCAAAGCTCAATCATGACTTTTCCTTTCACACAAGCCTCCGTACCGATAGAATATAGCAAATTACAAACCAAACAATTCAATTTAAGCCTTAGGAACTCCCATGATTGTAAAGAATTCAATTTAGGCCATTTTTGAAAAAGTCAACAAAAGTCAACACCTGGACTCGCTTGGTACAAACCCGGAATTCGGACCAAAATCCGATTACCCATTCACCCCCAAGCATGGTTATATAATTGGTTGTGGAAGCTGACCTCAATTTGAGGTGTAAATCCCTAATTAATCAAATCCCTAATATCTACCCAAACCCCCCAATTTCACCATGAAAACTTTAGATTTTAAGTTTAAAACTTGTGAAATGTAGTGGATGATTGAAAGAAACTAGTTTAGAATCACTTACCAATGATTTGGGGAAGAAAAGCTCTTTGGAAAATCGCCTCTAAGGTTCTAGGTTTTGAAAATTTGAAGAATGAATCAAAAACCCTGTTTATGTCCTATTTCTTCAGCTGCAGATGTCGCATTTGTGACATGCACTTCGTAAATGCGAAGCCCGCAAATGCGACATTTTCTTTGCAAATGCGAAAACAGCCCTAGGCCTGCAGTCATCGCAAATGCGAACAAGTGCTCGCAAATGCGAACAGAAAAGGATCGCAAATGCGACCAATACTTCGCCGACTGATCACAAATGCGATGGTATCTTCGCAAATGCGAGGCTCGTATTTGCGAGCCAATGCGAGATCTGCAGGTCTGATGCACACCAACTATGATTTCTAAATTCAATTCACTCAGTAGCCTATCCGAAACTCACCCGAGCCCTCGGGGCTCCAAACCAACTATGCACACAAGTCTAAAAATATCATACGAACTCGCTCGCACGATCAAATCTCTAAAATAACACCTAGATCTATGAATTGAACACCAAATTAAATGAGATTTTCAAGAAAATTTAGAAATTTCTATTTTCACAACTGGACGTCCGAATCACGTCAAACCAACTCCGGTTTTTATTAAATTTCATAGACAAGTCATAAATATGGTATTAGACCTATACCGGATGTTGGAACCAAAATACAGACCCATTATCTAAAAAGTCAACTTTGGTTAAACATTTCAAATTCAATAAGCCTTAAACTTTCAAATTTTGACAAAGTCCGATATCTCGGGCTAGGGACTTCCGAATTCAATTTCGGGCATACGTTCAAGTTTCAAATCACGGTACGAACCCACCGGGTCCATTTACTAAATATGTTGACTGAAGTCAACTCAATTGAAGTTTTAGGCAAAAATCCTTAAATCTTTACAGTTTTTTAACATAAAATCTTTCAGGAAAGATGCCCTGATGGAGCACGCAAATCGAGGAAGGAAAAAATATGATTTGTAAGGCTTCGGATCACAGAATTAGGTTTCAAAACACGAGATGACCTATCGGGTCATCACACAGTTATTTTATTATCCCAATGTACTGCATTTGTATGAGTCTTTATAAGACCATCTCCCTTACAAAATGACAGTCAATATCTATATGTTTGGTCCTCTCATAAAATTAGGATGAGCTGCAATTTGGATGACTACCTTATTGTCACAAAATAGTTGAGTAAACAAGGACACTTCAACTCTTAATTGTTTAAAGAGCATGTTAACCATACCATTTCTGCTACTGTGGCTGCTATGCTTCTAAACTCTGATACAACAAAGCTCCTAGAGACTATTCAATGCTTCTAATTTTTCACGACATTAAAGCTTTTCCAAACATCACAACATACCCTATGACAAATCTTCTAGCCTCAACACATGCTCTCCAATCTGAATCACCAAAGGCAAATAACTGTTCGCACTTTCCTGCAGGCATAAATAGATTGATCCCAAGTGCTATTTTGATATGTCTAATTACTCTCAATGCAGCCTCCATATGAGTCACAAGTGCATTCATATGTTGACTAAGTACCTGTACTACAAAGACTATATCAAGTCTTGTAGTAGTCAAGTACCCTCAAGTTGTGCAATTCAAATGGTACTACCATAATTTATCGACTAATCAAACTCAGCTGACGTGAGTTTGTGATTGAATTCTAGAGGTGAAGCTACCGGCCTACCTCTTGCTAAGCCTATGTTTAGATACAAATTTTAGAGTTGTCACAATCTAAAATCCAACCGGAACCGTGATGAGTCCTGACACTGCTGGGATAGGCAAGCCAACAATAGATATGTAGAATTAAACTATAACAACAATGAGAAATAATATCAATAGTAGAATAGCATAAATGACAAAAGAAATGACATTACAACTGAAATAACCCTAAATCTGGTGTGTCAACGAGTGCATTAGCTCTATAGGGTACTAAATACAAAGTCCGAAAAAAATGTCCGAGAGACAAATATTGCTCCTTAATGCACACACAAATATGCGTGGTCAATAAGTACTGTAATGATAAGTAGAGTGTCGAACCCGCATAGACTTGTGTTTAACTACCCACTGATCGGGTCCAAACCCACACTACTATTAAGTAGCGAGGTGGTCGATGTAATAATAACCCAACTAAGGCTGGATCGAATCCACAGGGAGTTAATAATTGGAATTAGGTGTATATCTAAGTGAGTTATGAGTTTTGGCTCTAATTGCACTTCCACAAACTTGGTTGGTATTCTACTTCTATTTTTATTCTATTGATTTCAATGAATAAACTAAGGACAATATTTCCTTTTTTTTGGTTTTTCAAATGTTTAAAGGGAATAGGGGCGTGACTTCTACCTAGGTGGTTATCTAACGGGTTGTAATTTCCAGGGCAAGCTTGATTAGTTGGGGTTTTAATATAGCTATCACACCCGAGTACTCACTCTATACCTCTCAGTAGTTTGAGTGATTATGCCAAATTTGGCTTTCTCAAGTCCAAATGGGTATTTGTACAAATAAAGTGATATTAGCTCAAGTCGGGTATTACTATCTCTAGATTTAACCCTTTAATTGGGGCTATCAATTTCTTTAGTTCACCCTAATTCCTTGTTAGCCATGTTTTCCTAGACTTAGTCCCACTTTCTGAAGTAGAGACTAAGTCATTTAGGCATGAATCAATATTTGCAACCATTAATTCTTGAGTTCTAGCAAGAACTAGGCTAAATATCACTAACCCAATCACTAACAAGCCCTAAATCAAACACCCATTAAATTTCCACACTAGGGTTGGGTCAGAACCCTAGCTATGGGTTTAGCTACTCATGGAAATAGCAGAAATCAAAGAAGAATTGAAGATAGAATCCATGATATTAGATTATGGGATAAAAATCTAGTGTTTAGAGACAAATCTAGTATAAAATTGCCAAAAGCAGTAAAAGTAGACGACACAGGTGATCTTCTAAAACATAACTTAACCTAAAAATGACAAAAAGTCCTATTTATACTAAGTTGGAAATATCTGACAAACAAGCCCCTGCGGAGGTTGTGCGGCCACATAATTCTGAGTGCGGTCGCACACTTGCTTCTGCGGCCGGATAATTATGGTGCGGTCCGCATACTTGACTTTGAGTTCTGGGTTTTGCTAGACTTTTGTGGACCGCACAATTCTAAGTGCGACCGCATAAAAGTGATGCGGTCCGCACTTCCTTGACTTTGGACTTGAACCAGCTCTCTGAATCTTCATTCCTGCGGACCGCACAATTGTGTGTGTGACCGCACTTGACATCCTGTGGCCGCACAATATTGGTGCGGTCTGCACTCCTTCAACTCTCCTAAATGCCATATCTCTGAACCTCGACTATTGTAGTCCGCATAATATTGAGTGCGGCCGCACAATATTTGTGCAGTCCGCACTTCTTTACTTGGTAGATTTTCAGTCTCTGAACTTTCTTTTGTGGCCGCATACAAAATCATGCGGTCCACGCAGTAGGCCTCTTTGCCCTGTTTTGGTTCTTTTTCAACTTTTGACTCCTTTATGAGTTGATTTTGATTCCTTTGGCTCATATTGCAAAAATCCTGTAAGCAAGAACATTTCATTAGTTTTCAGGAATAACTTTAAGCATTTTTGTCCTAAAACAGAAGTAAAAGAGAGCAAATAAGAGGTCAAAATCCCTACTTATCAACTCCCCCAAACTTAAGCTTTTGCTTGTCCTCAGGAAAATAAGGTAATTCCCACCTCCACTAGCAAAAAGGATATTTCAGCTCGCCTAAGGTGAATCAATCATGCATCAATTGGGACTAACAATTACCCTCAACACATATGAATTATCAACAACACAATGTTTTGACTTTTTGAGTACCATAGTTCTAATGTGACACTAGAGCATCAAGAGTTGACTTTATTCATCAAGGAAGATCGCTTTATCACGTAGGTCATTATGGATCCCAAGCTCCTCCTCCTCTACTCTCCATGAGCAAATCTCACTTTAGAATATAACACTCAAAACAAGGATTGTGAAGAAGTTCGCTCATCTCTCTCAAAGGAATGCCACAAGTTCGGCTCTAAGTACCATAAGCTTCCACCTTATGTAAATCACCACTAATGTAAGCTCACTCAACTTGAAATCATATAAGGCTTTTGCGGGATGTAATGAAGGCTTTTGGATCAAGGTAGGACTTGTTGGAATATGATGGTTTCATCTTTCCTTAAGCACTCCATTTTCTCTTTTCGGCTCATACTTTCTCGACTCTTTGAGTCATTTTCTTCTTCCTTGGGGAAACTAGAGAGATGTAATGTCACTCTTTCTTGATCATGACATTCATATTTTTCCTTTTCTATTTACTCCATGCCTTTCATCATTGTTTTCTTTGAATCCCTTCAAATTTCTACCTTATTCACTTTCTTTTTGGCCTTTCTTTCTTTTCTTTGCCTTCCCTTTTATTTATTTCTTTTTCTTCTTTGTACCTTTTATCACTTTCAAACTCCTCGTATCTCCCCCAAACATATACTTTTGCCAATTGTGTTTCAAGAATGCTAAGGAAAGATTGGGTGCCAAGAGAGGGTCATTACAAAACAAATAAAGGCTTGTAATGTGGTTATTGAAAGAAAAAGGACTTTGACTCAAAGGGGTTGACTAGGGATATAACATTGGTAGGATATAGAAGTTTCCAAGTTTTAAATTAGATCAAGGAGAGCCTACAATCATTTCTCAAGTCGAGCTACACTTAGAATTTTGCCTAGACAAACATTCGGGGCAAGTTCTAGACTTATTGGCACGAGAACTTGAACTTGCAATTCAATACCTCACCTCTCAAGCTGCTGGATTTCTAAAGAGAACAGAGTCGAGGGCCCACAAAAACCCTAGCTACGATTGAAAATCACAAATGGATCGACTGAACCACTCGATGATTGTTTAAGTCAACACAAGAGTCTAAAGGTCACAACTAGAGCTATTTTATGCCAACAACTTTATTTCTAACCATAAGGTCAGAGGTAAATGTGTTAGTACCAAGTGAAGCCTGCTTGAGACACTTTTATTCATTACTAGTATATTTACCAAAACATAAAATAAAACAGACTCAATCCCTTAAGAAGGTTGTCATGCCATCCATCATTGGGAAGAGCCACCCGATTCACACAACATCCACCTTTGGAAAGAACTGTGGCATTAAGAAAACCAAAGGCTTATTGTTCACACAAAACGAAAAAGAAGCTAAGAAATTAAAATGAAGCTACTAAAGTGAATAAGAAGTTATGCTACTACGGAAAAACAAACTAAAGAAGTTATGAAGTAAACTACAGAAGGTAAACTAAATATACAAAATAAAGTAAAGCAAATATATACATAAGGGAAATGATTATATACACCAAATTGGGAAAACTATATACATACCAAAGAGAAAATAAAGATAAAGAAAAAATAGTGTAATAGTTATTACATACCAAATGTCAATGTCAATCAAAATGAACCACCCCCAAATGAAAATAAGAATTATCCTCAATGCTAATAAAAAGTAAGAACAAGGAAAGGGGTAGAGAGTAAAGAAAACTCCCTATGTGGTCTCAGTCTGCATGGGATCCTCAGCCTGTGTGGTATCCTCAGCCTGCATAGGGTCCTCAGCACCCTCTGTCTCCTCTAACTATATCCCATCTTCTCCGGGCTGAGGGACAACTGGGTTGCTGAGCATCTGTATCATCTCCTTGACAGTGTGTATAGTTGCAGCCGGCTCCTAAGACTGTCACGACCCAACTGGAGGGTCATGACTAGCACCCGGGCCATACTTGCCGAGCACCAACGTACATTTTATCTAACCTTCCTTATTATCTTTAAGGGCCGACAAGACCAATATAAATGAAAGACATGGATCATGAACATCCAACAATGAAAGATAATGTCATGAACATACGTAACATGGGACGACAAGACTGTCAAGAAACTATATATAAGGTACGAGCTACCATGGTGCCATGAAAGACTATACAACAAAAATCAGCCGACAAGGCATTCCAAACCATACATGAGTCGACACCTGTCTATGAGCCTCTAAAAGAACATAAGTGCTACAACATTGCCGGAACAGGGCCCCGACATACCCATAATGTCTATAACAAAAATGCATACCAAGACCACGGCAAGTCCGGAGAAAGGATCTTGCCAATAACGCTGAACCGGATAGCCTACTGTGATGGGGGAGCTGCGTCTACCCGTCTATCAGGACCTGCAGCACGACATGCAGCGTCCACAAATAAAAAGGATGTCAGTACGAATAAAGTACTGAGTATGTAAGGCAGAATAGCATAAGTAAGAACAATAATGTAAACAGTGATAGGGAATATACAACCTGTGACATCTGGGTACCTCTGAGGGCTACTGACATGAAATACATGATACATACATATATATATACATAAACGTTTAAAACATATGCCTTTGTGGGCATCATCATCATCATATCGTACCCGACCATAATAGGCTCGGTAAAATGTACCCGGCCATCATAGGGCTCGGTAGAATCGTACCCGGCCACGTGGAGCTCGGTAAAACCCAACTGATCAGTGGTTGCACAATAGGTGCCATACCCGGCCGACTATAGCGCAGCTCGGTAGAGTAAAATAGATACATATATATGATGCATGCTGGACTCGTTGGAATCATATTTTGAACCTTTCGGAGTGACGTAAGGTCGGTATCCTTCGTACACGTTATTAGGATTAACTCTTCATCAAGAATCTTATAAGAATCAGGAACTACCAACAACATTGATAATATAAGAATAAGAGAAGTAACATCAATATCAATCGTTTCATAAGAAGGGCAGCAATGTAAGTACTGCTAGCTTCTAAGAGTAGAGTATCTTTGGGAGCTCGTTCATTACATTATGTACAATTGGAGTCGTGCAAAAGAATGAAGGGGATAGCCTCACATACCTTGTATATACTGCCCAACCTCAAGCTATGCAAATGTCACGACTCCTTAGTCTACAATAAAAGAAATGACACTATCATTATCGTTTAAGCGTCGTAACTATTATGTATCGACCACAACCTATTTTACGATGAAACGGACAGCACCTCCCCTATTTATATGACTTCACACAAGTCAATACAATCACCAAACAGCCCAAACAACATCATTAATAATCATATTGAGCCTCCAAAACAGTCCACCAACTAACAACATTACTACCAAGCCTTTCGATATATATTTCACAAGTTCTAGCATCAACGACTTAGCCACAACTTGGATAATCTTAAATATATATAGAGTAAGAGGTTCATTACCTTTAAACAGAAAGAACAACTCCAATTTGACCTTAATTTTCCACGAAATATCCCTTCAATTCTGCCACAAGAACAAGGAAGCAAAACTAGCAATTAATTCGGGGTTTTCGGCACTAGAATTACTTTAGAAGACTTGAAATCACCTAGGGTTGATATTAAAAACTTGAAGGTGTATTTACAGAACATAAAGCACTTAAAACAACCTCCCACACGAGCTGGAACAACAAAAAATCAGCAACAACAAGAAAAACAAGAAACTTACTAGCACCACGGGATTCCCGACATTTGATTTGTGTTGTTTGCCCTTTGTTTGGGTCTTGGATCATGAGAGAACCTTGAGAGAATGTTTTTAGGGTTATAAGGTCTGAATATACTGAAAAATAATGACTTAAAACGGGGTTTAGTTATCTTATATATGTCCAAATGTCTTAAACCGCCTTTGTGGGCCCCATAGAGAGCAGCTTGGCGCACTCTCGCGAAAACGCGAATATCTCTCTATTCCGAGATCGTATCGACGAACGGTTTAATGCGTTGGAAACTAGACTCATAGATATTCTATTTGATAGGTAGATCACCCCATAATTCCAAGCACATTGGGAGTAAAATGCAGTAACATTTAACCTAAAGTTTAAGTTAAATTATAAACCTAAGTTGCGACAACTTTTATCGACTTTTGTTTCATAACTTGCTTGACTTCAAAACTTATGATACGGATATTATATGATTTAAATACATTAAAACATTACCTCTTGGGACAATTAATCACCTCTAGTGTTACCCGAAAATACGGGTTACAACATCCTTGATTAGCTTAACTTCAAATACTTGTTAACCACTCTTATACACCCTTGTATCGTTTAAGACCAATATGATTAACTTATTATCATCTCAAAGATAATCTCTTCTTGGATTTACGTCGACTACCTTACGGCGTGATCTATGATATGCAAATTTGGGTTGTAACATCCTCTCCCCCTTAGGAACATTCGTCCTCGAATGTAAGGGTTTATGGGGTGTCTAACTCATCGTGGATTCCGACGGAGATTTCCGGCTGAGTTTCCCTTATAAAATGGACACTAGCCAAACTTGCAAGCAGTTAAACCCAACCTATGGCCATACAAGACTATACAAAGCATTATGGATATGTACATTATCTGCATATCACCATTTTGTATTAAAAAAAGAGTATTCACAAGCTATTGCTTACCTCATAGAGCCGTTTCACCTTATAATGCGTCCTTCTTTCCCCCGGTATCCTCGTTATTTTCACTCTGGAATAGGTAAGGGTATTTAGACTTCATCTCCTCTTCTGCTTCCCATGTCATTTCTTCTATATTCTTGTTCCTCCATAATACTTTCACGGAAGCTACATCCTTTGTTCTCAGCTTGCGGACTTGTCGATCTAATATAGCCACTGGTAGTTCATCATATGATAGATCCTTTGTAACTTGTACATCTTTGATAGGGACGACCCGAGAAGGGTCTCCAATACATTTCCTCAACATAGATACATGGAATACCGGGTGGACAAATTCCAATTCAGATGGCAATTCTAACTCGTAAGCAACCTGTCCAATTCGTCGAAGAATTTTGTACGGCCCAATATACCGTGGACTCAACTTACCCTTCTTCCCAAAACGCATAACACCCTTCATCGGCGAGATCTTCAGGAAAACCCAATCACCAACCTCAAATTCCAGATCACGACGTCGGACATCGGAATAAGATTTTTGCCTGCTTTGTGCCGTCCTCAGCCGCTCTTGTATCAGTTTCACCTTCTCAATGGCTTGGTAAATCAAATCTGGCCCATATAATTCTGTCTCACCGACTTCGAACCATCCAACTGGTGATCTACATCTCCTCCCGTACAGTGCCTCATACGGGGCCATTTTAATACTGGAATGGTAGCTATTATTGTAGGCAAATTCTATAAGTGCCAGATGGTCATCCCAATTCCCCTTAAAATCTAGAACACATGCTCGTAGCATATCTTCCAGCGTCTGGATGGTACGTTCAGCCTGTCCGTCAGTCTGCGGATGGAATGCAGTGCTGAGATTTACTTGTGTGCCTAAACCCTTCTGAAAAGACCTCCAAAAGTTAGCCGTAAATTGAGCTCCTCGGTCTGATATAATAGATACCGGCACACCATGAAGCCTAACAATCTCCTTGATATACAACTTCGCATAATCTTCAGCCGTGTAAGTTGTCTTAACTGGTAGAAAATGGGCAGATTTTGTAAGTCGATCAACTATCACCCAAATGGAGTCAAACTTATGATAAGAGCGAGGTAATCCAATAATGAAGTCCATATTAATCACCTCCCATTTCTAGGTCGGATTCTATATATTCTGAATCAATCCACTGGGTTTCTGATGCTCGATCTTTACTTGTTGACAATTAGGACACTGGGCTACAAATTCTGCAATAGACTTCTTCATGTTGTCCCACCAATACTGCTCCTTAACGTCATGATACATCTTTGTCGAGCCAGGATGGATAGAATATCGGGACTGATGAATCTCAATCATAATCTTCTCTCGCAACCCTGCCACACCAGGCACACATAATCGGCCCTGGTATCTCAGTGTCCCATCTCCTCCGATCTTGAAAGCTATAATCTTACACTGCTGAATTCCCTCTCTCAATCTTACTAAGGTAGGATCTTCATATTGCCGTGCTTTTACCTCGGCTACCAAAGATGATTCTGCTGTATTCTGTACAGTAACACCTCCGTCATCAGAGTCCAACAATCTGATTCTCATATTGGCCAGCTGGTGAAGCTCTTTGGTCAACCCTTGTCTACCTGCCTCAATATGTATTAAGCTTCCCATTGACTTACGGCTGAGAGCGTCTGCCACAACATTGGCTTTACCAGGATGGTACAATATCTCGACGTCATAGTCTTTCAGTAATTCAAGCCACCTACGCTGCCTCAAATTCAACTCCTTCTGCTTGAAGATGTATTGTAAACTTTTGTGATCTGTGTAGATGTCAACATGGACGCCGTATAAGTAGTGCCGCCATATCTTCAAAGCATATATTACTGCAGCCAATTCCAAATCATGAGTCGGGTAATTCTTTTCATGCTTCTTCAATTGTCGTGATGCATAAGCAATCACCTTCCCACGTTGCATCAATACGCACCCCAAACCTATACCTGAGGCATCACAATATACCACATAACCTTCTGTTCCTTCTGGGAGAGTGAGCACTGGCGCAGATGTCAATCGATTCTTTAGCTCCTGAAAACTATGTTCACAAGAATCAGACCACTGGAACTTGGTAGCTTTCTGTGTTAACTTAGTCAATGGTGCTGATATAGAGGAAAACCCTTCTACAAACCGCCTATAATACCCTGCTAGCCCCAGGAAGCTGCGGACTTCTGATGGTGTTGTAGGTCTCGGCCAATTCTTCACTGCATCGATCTTCTGAGTGTCGACACTAATACCCTCATCAGATATCACATGGCCAAGGAATGCTACTGAGTTCAGCCAGAATTCACATTTAGAGAGCTTAGCATATAACTTATGATCCTGAAGGGTCTGTAATACTATCCGCAAGTGGCCCGCATGTTCCGCCTCCGAACGAGAATACACCAGAATGTCATCAATGAATACGATCACGAACACATCAAGATAGGGCCTGAATACACTATTCATGAGATCCATAAAAGCTGCCGGGGCATTTGTTAGCCCGAACGACATCACCAAGAACTCAAAGTGCCCATATCTTGTCCGGAAGGCCGTCTTTGGAATATCCTTATCCTTAACCCTTACCTGATGATACCCTGAACGCAAGTCAATCTTGGAGAAATACTTGGCACCCTGGAGTTGGTCAAACAGGTCATCAATCCTTGGAAGTGGATACTTCTTCTTTATTGTAAACTTATTCAACTGTCGATAATCGATACACATCCTTAACGACCCATCTTTCTTCCGCACGAACAAGACTGGTGCACCCCAAGGTGAAGTGCTAGGCCTAATGAAACCCTTATCCAGCAAGTCCTTCAACTGCGCCTTCAACTCTCGCAACTCTGCCGGGGCCATCCTGTATGGAGGGATAGAGATCGGTTGAGTGTCAGGCAACGCATCAATGCTAAACTCAATCTCCCTTTCAGGAGGAAGGCCTGGGAGTTCATCTGGGAAAACATCTGGAAATTCATTGACCACGGGGATGGATTGTAGAGTAGGCGGCTTCGCCTCCACATCCCTAACACGAACAAGATGATAAATGTAACCTTTTGAGATCATCTTCCTTGCCTTAAGATAGGAAATAAACCTACCTTTCGGCATAGCAATGTTCCCCTTCCATTCAATGGTGGGTTCACCCGGAAACTGAAACCTAACCATCTTCGTACGACAGTCAACAGTTGCATAGCATGAGGCCAACCAGTCCATTCCCATTATCACATCGAAATCAACCATTTCTAACTCAAATAAATTTGCCGAGGTTTGACGACTACAAATCATCACAGTGCAACCTTTATATACCCTTCTAGCAATCACAGAATCTCCTAACGGAGTGGATACCACAAGTGGTTTACTTATCAATTCAGGTTCAATGCCAAACTTATTAGCCACAAAGGGTGTAACATATGATAAGGTAGATCCTGGATCAATTAGCGCATATAAATCATAAGAAAACACAGACAATATACCTGTAACAACATCCGGAGACGATTCGAGATCTTGTCGACCTACTAGAGCATAGGTTCGATTTTGAGCACCACTCGAACTCGGCACTGAACCTCTACCTCTACCACGACCTGTCGACTGCTGAAAACCTTGTGCTGGAGGTCGAACTGATGAGGAAGAACCAGACACAGATCCAGTCGGTCGAGCCATACCACCACCTCCTCTGTTAGGACAATCCCGCATCATATGGCCAGGCTGTCCGCAAGAATAGCACGCATCGAAACCTCGACGGCACAGTCCAAAGTGGGCCTTGCCGCACTGATCACAACGAGGTGTTGGGGGTCTCGTCTGACTCGTATCTCTATGAAATTGTGAACCTGATGCCCTCGAACTCTGACCTGAACCAGAATAGGTAAATCGATCATACCGAGGCCTCTGAAACTGTAGAGGAGCACTAGCTACAGGTGGCGCCGAACTCCTCGAAGATTGGGGCCTGATACTGCCTCTGAACTCATCAGAATACCCTGCAAATCTCGCCCTCTTATGCTGGCCCCTATCCTGCTCCCTATCTGCCCTTTGCTGGCGCTTACGATCCTCTAGGGTCTGGGCATAAGCCTGAATACGGGAAATATCCATGCCCTCTACCAAGGAGGCTGTTGTGCACTCATTTATCAGATGTGGTCCCAACCCGTTCACGAACAGATGCACCCTATCACTCATTTCGGCCACCATATGGGGAGCATACCTTGCTAAAGAATCAAATTGTATACTATACTCTCGTACACTCATATTACCCTGTCGAAGGTTCAAGAACTTATCAGCTCTTGCTCGTCGTATCTCAACTGGCAAGTAGTGACGAAGAAAGGCCTCAGAAAATTCCTTCCACATGGCTAGAGGAGCGTTCGGACCCCTAGATCTCTCCCAACTATCATACCAGAAAATCGCTAAATCCCGTAACCGATAAGAAGCCAACTCTAGTGCCTCCGTATCACTAGCATGCATAACCCGCAATGTACGATGAACCTGATCAATAAATGTTTGTGGGTCCTCCTTGGGATCTGATCCGGTAAACACTGGAGGGTCTAGATTAATAAAATCACGAACTCTCGCACTAACCGGTTTATCAGCAACACCGGTATTCTGCCTCTGAGCCTGAGCAGCTACCAAGCTAGTCAACAACTGCACTGCACTGCGCATATCGTGGTCTGTAGTGCCAGATGGTGGAACTGGATGTACTGGGTGCCTCCTAATATCCTCTGGAGGAGACGGAGAGGTATGAGACGGCATCTCACTCTGAGCCTCACTTTGGCCTGCTCTGGCTGGAGGGACCTGAATGTTACCCTCGCCCACAGCTGTATCAAGCCGTTTACTAATCGCTTGCTTCCTAGTCGAAGGCATCGCTGAAAGAAAACAATGTGAATATTAGATATGAACACTTACAACTCAACTCTACGCACGATCTAGATTTAGGAAGAAGGTAACAACCCTAGATGTCATGTAGCCTCCTGATTATAAATGTGGCGCGCTACACATCCATAATCAAAACTCTACTAGACACGGCTCATAGACAACCCCTAGGACAGACTTGCTCTGATACCAAGTTTGTCACGACCCAACTGGAGGGTCATGACTAGCACCCGGGCCATACTTGCCGAGCACCAACGTACATTTTATCTAACCTTCCTTATTATCTTTAAGGGCCGACAAGACCAATATAAATGAAAGACATGGATCATGAACATCCAACAATGAAAGATAATGTCATGAACATACGTAACATGGGACGACAAGACTGTCAAGAAACTATATATAAGGTACGAGCTACCATGGTGCCATGAAAGACTATACAACAAAAATCAGCCGACAAGGCATTCCAAACCATACATGAGTCGACACCTGTCTATGAGCCTCTAAAAGAACATAAGTGCTACAACATTGCCGGAACAGGGCCCCGACATACCCATAATGTCTATAACAAAAATGCATACCAAGACCACGGCAAGTCCGGAGAAAGGATCTTGCCAATAACGCTGAACCGGATAGCCTACTGTGATGGGGGAGCTGCGTCTACCCGTCTATCAGGACCTGCAGCACGACATGCAGCGTCCACAAATAAAAAGGATGTCAGTACGAATAAAGTACTGAGTATGTAAGGCAGAATAGCATAAGTAAGAACAATAATGTAAACAGTGATAGGGAATATACAACCTGTGACATCTGGGTACCTCTGAGGGCTACTGACATGAAATACATGATACATACATATATATATACATAAACGTTTAAAACATATGCCTTTGTGGGCATCATCATCATCATATCGTACCCGGCCATAATAGGCTCGGTAAAATGTACCCGGCCATCATAGGGCTCGGTAGAATCGTACCCGGCCACGTGGAGCTCGGTAAAACCCAACTGATCAGTGGTTGCACAATAGGTGCCATACCCGGCCGACTATAGCGCAGCTCGGTAGAGTAAAATAGATACATATATATGATGCATGCTGGACTCGTTGGAATCATATTTTGAACCTTTCGGAGTGACGTAAGGTCGGTATCCTTCGTACACGTTATTAGGATTAACTCTTCATCAAGAATCTTATAAGAATCAGGAACTACCAACAACATTGATAATATAAGAATAAGAGAAGTAACATCAATATCAATCGTTTCATAAGAAGGGCAGCAATGTAAGTACTGCTAGCTTCTAAGAGTAGAGTATCTTTGGGAGCTCGTTCATTACATTATGTACAATTGGAGTCGTGCAAAAGAATGAAGGGGATAGCCTCACATACCTTGTATATACTGCCCAACCTCAAGCTATGCAAATGTCACGACTCCTTAGTCTACAATAAAAGAAATGACACTATCATTATCGTTTAAGCGTCGTAACTATTATGTATCGACCACAACCTATTTTACGATGAAACGGACAGCACCTCCCCTATTTATATGACTTCACACAAGTCAATACAATCACCAAACAGCCCAAACAACATCATTAATAATCATATTGAGCCTCCAAAACAGTCCACCAACTAACAACATTACTACCAAGCCTTTCGATATATATTTCACAAGTTCTAGCATCAACGACTTAGCCACAACTTGGATAATCTTAAATATATATAGAGTAAGAGGTTCATTACCTTTAAACAGAAAGAACAACTCCAATTTGACCTTAATTTTCCACGAAATATCCCTTCAATTCTGCCACAAGAACAAGGAAGCAAAACTAGCAATTAATTCGGGGTTTTCGGCACTAGAATTACTTTAGAAGACTTGAAATCACCTAGGGTTGATATTAAAAACTTGAAGGTGTATTTACAGAACATAAAGCACTTAAAACAACCTCCCACACGAGCTGGAACAACAAAAAATCAGCAACAACAAGAAAAACAAGAAACTTACTAGCACCACGGGATTCCCGACATTTGATTTGTGTTGTTTGCCCTTTGTTTGGGTCTTGGATCATGAGAGAACCTTGAGAGAATGTTTTTAGGGTTATAAGGTCTGAATATACTGAAAAATAATGACTTAAAACGGGGTTTAGTTATCTTATATATGTCCAAATGTCTTAAACCGCCTTTGTGGGCCCCATAGAGAGCAGCTTGGCGCACTCTCGCGAAAACGCGAATATCTCTCTATTCCGAGATCGTATCGACGAACGGTTTAATGCGTTGGAAACTAGACTCATAGATATTCTATTTGATAGGTAGATCACCCCATAATTCCAAGCACATTGGGAGTAAAATGCAGTAACATTTAACCTAAAGTTTAAGTTAAATTATAAACCTAAGTTGCGACAACTTTTATCGACTTTTGTTTCATAACTTGCTTGACTTCAAAACTTATGATACGGATATTATATGATTTAAATACATTAAAACATTACCTCTTGGGACAATTAATCACCTCTAGTGTTACCCGAAAATACGGGTTACAACATCCTTGATTAGCTTAACTTCAAATACTTGTTAACCACTCTTATACACCCTTGTATCGTTTAAGACCAATAGGATTAACTTATTATCATCTCAAAGATAATCTCTTCTTGGATTTACGTCGACTACCTTACGGCGTGATCTATGATATGCGAATTTGGATTGTAACACAGACTGGCCGGCTATTGCCTTTGATGTCTCTGGTACTGCTGCAGGTGCTGCTGGGACTGACTACTCCATGAGCAGGTCCAATGAAAGATCTCCTACAGATGAAATCTTTTCAACCTCTTTGCGCAGCTTGTCCACCGACTCCTTTGATGCCTGAGTCTTCCGCATCTTTTTGACCTGCTTTCCCAAATCCTTGATGAACTTCCCATGCATAGCTAAAGTCTCTAGGATGACCTTCTGGTTGTCCAGAATTTTCTTCAATGGCTCCTCCACTGTTAGAGGTACCTGAGGCTCTGCTGGGGCTGATGACTGTGCTGCAACAGCACTGGATATGGCAGTCAACTTTGTAGTAGCTGCCTACATCCAGTTGTTGAGACTCGCCAGTGTTTGGGAGACTCGCAGCGCAGTTTGAGGGTAAGTAGATGAGGCTGGCACTGATAATGGCACTGAAAGTCTAGCAGAAGTTGATGTTCCAGAAGATAAAGGTGGCATGGCTGCTGCTCTGGTGGAAGTACCGGCTGCTGTGGAGGGCTCGACAACTGAACAAGTAACCACTACCGCTGGCTCTTCAAACTGGCCAGTAGAGGTAGTAGCTTTACCCTTAAACTTAGGGTTGTCAGCTCCCTGGAGGTGGTACCATGAAAAAGTCTTCTTTGCCTTCACCTCTATATCATAATGCCTTGACTCTACCCCTTGATCTTTGAAGTACTCTATGAGGAAATTGGTGTAGGGATATGAACTCTCCTCCTAAATGTTGTAAGACATCAGGACTCCCATATTTATATGATACCCGGCCATGATGGAAGCCACTAAAATTGCACGGGGAATTGGGAGGATATTTTCATTGAGGCATGGATCGAGGCGGCTGCACACGAATGTTTGCCACCCTTTTGCTTCAAAGTTTAGGGTAGCTCAAACTATCTGAACCCTTGCTGTGAGCCATGGAGGTATTATCCCTCGGATTGCCACAATCTCAGCTAGCCACGGGCGAACTGCATCATCCATAGCTAATTTTTCCAAATATTGTATCGCTTTTACTTCCTCAAATCCCACATATTGATTCAGTGCATGGGCATCAAAGCGGATTTTCAAATTCTGAACTTTCATCACCTTGGTACCCTTTTTGATGTGAGCAACGTTGGCATAGAATTCTTTGACCAGGTGCTCACTTGCATCAAACATGCTGGAGGTCAACCATTTCCATCGTTTTCGCTCTTGGAATTGTTTGAGGACATTGGGGTTGTGTTTGTTCAAATCTTTCATCATGAATTGTCGCTCAAGAGTGAGCGACCTCTGCGACCACCATTCTCTGAATTTGGCATAGCCCTTGGCACTGACGAATCTATCATCCTATAACTCCGGCCTCCTTGATCTTTATAAACCCCCAACTGTAGTATCACCCCCTCTCCCATCGTCCGGGACCTCTTCATCATCTTCCAAATTAATGGGATTAGCTAGAGCAGGTGGGGTAGAGGGCTAAGAAGCTTGACTACCCCCCTCCGAATCTTCAGAAGAACTGGAAGAGGAGGTTGATTCATTAACAAGGCAGAGTCTCTCCGGAAATTATCATGATTGGGCTTCCGGCTGTGCTTGCACGGAGTTACCCTCAGAAGGTTCCTCGGATGGGAGGTACTCACTGGTGTATAAAGGTTTAGGAGGTGGTCTATTAGCTGTGGCTTTCTTTCTTAGGAACTTTTGAACCGATAGTGGTAGGTTGGGTTTGCCTCGGCTTCGGTCATGAGAGGGTTCTGCCCTCCCTTTCGATGTATCTCCTCTGCCACGTGAGCGAACCATTATCTGCAACACACAAGTAGTGGAAATCAGTTAGAATTGGAGCTCATAATGTATATAGAATCAGGATTGAAAGTGTAGTACTTTAGTCTCAGAAATGGGCAGTGCGGACCGCACAAAAGTGAGTGCGGCCGAATAGCCCCAGGTTCAGACTACCGGGGTCTCTAAAGTTACCTCAGTGCGGACCACACAAAACTGGATGCGGCCTCACAAACCCATTGCGGACCGAACAATTTTGAGTGCGGACACACACTATTTTACTTGGTCTCTGAAGTTTGAACTGTGCAAACCGCACAAAATTGAGTGTGGCCGCACAAGTACACTGCGGACCACACA
This sequence comes from Nicotiana tabacum, assembly GCF_000715075.1. NCBI lineage: Eukaryota > Viridiplantae > Streptophyta > Magnoliopsida > Solanales > Solanaceae > Nicotiana > Nicotiana tabacum. The sequence goes on along the minus strand of NC_134094.1, from coordinate 34,685,916 downwards.
AAATTTAGTTTGGCCGCACAATGTCATCAACCAAAAGTGCCCTAAACTTAGGGTGCTACAGACCACACAAAAATGTGTGCGGCCACATACCCTAGTGCGGACCGCACAAAAATGTGTGCGGCATAATTCAATTAACACTGGCACTAACTTACGATTTAAACAGGGACTTCACTAATTAATCATGGCTTGTGGCAATTAATCATGATTAGCAACTAACCCAAGCCCCATTTAACATTTAACACACTACCCACATAATGCTTAGCAAGATTTGACCATCTATTGAAAAATTAGGCATGAATCTAACCCTAGACTAAAATAAACTAAAACAAAGAAAAAGAAAAGAAAGAATCTAAACCATTGAAATTAACATACCAGTAATGAATATGTCGATAAGATTCACACTTGATGAAATGAAAGAAGGTTGAGAGCAAAGGGAGTGTGCACTGTGCTAGGTTGGTCTCAAAGGTCAACGTTTGTAAAGTGTGAAAAGCTTAGAAAGGTCCTATTTATACTTTGACCTAGCTAGCCCACTAACTTACCTGAGTGCGGCCGCACAATTTTGGTGCGGTCCGCACTCCTTACTTGCTCCTTGAGATGGTGATGCGGTCCACATAAAATTGACTACGGCCGCATAATTCATGCGGTCCGCAAAATTTTGTGGGCGGCCGCAAATCCTCAAGGAATTTTGCCAGACCAAACTTCAGAGACTTTGCATAATTCATCTCCCAATTGTGCGACCGCACACAGGATTGTGCGGCCACAAAGTGCTTGTGCGGCCACAAAGTGCTTGTGCGGTCCGCATAATTCTGGTGCGATCCACACAGTTTCAACACTTAGCCAATTCCCTTTTCTTGCAAAGTTCCTGCAATGCACACTCATATTCCTGCATACACTTCACAACAAGTTAGCCCAAAACAATGCCTAATCTAAAAAAGAAAATCAAGGGAAAGAAAAACACATGGGTTACCTCCCAAGAAGCGCCTGATTTAACGTCTCACCACGACGCATGTTACCATCATTCACTTGAAATGGAGCAATGCCATAACGTGGCCATCATCAACCATACCAAGATAATACTTCACCCGGTGCCCATTGACTCTAAATACCTCACCATTCTTATTTTTCAAATCTAGAGCACCAAAGGGTGTCACATGTACAACTTCCAAAGGGCCACTCCACTTTGATTTCAGCTTTCTCGGAAACATCTGCAACCGAGAGTTGAATCAAAGGACAAGGTCACCTTCTTTGAATTCTTTATTCCGGATATACTTATCATGGAGGTACTTCATATTGTCCTTATACAAGGATGAACTGGAGTAAGCATGGAACCGGAACTCATCAAGTTCATTCAATTGCTCTACCCTAAGATTTGCAGCTACATCTCACTCAAGGTTCAACTTCTTCAATCCCCACATGGACTTATGCTCTAGTTCCACCGGGAGGTGATAAGCTTTCCTGAACACCAACCGATACGGAGACATACCAACTGGTGTTTTCAAAGTTGTTCTATAGGCCCAAAGAGCATCGTCAAGTTTCTTCGACCAACCAGCCCAGTTTGCATTAACAGTCTTTGACAGAATACTCTTGATATCCCGGTTGGAGACTTCAACCTGTCCACTTGCTTGGGGGTGATAGGGGGTCGACACCTTGTACGTGACACCATACCTAGAGAGTAAAGTATCAAAGGCTTTGATGCAAAAGTATGATCCCCCATCACTAATGATGGCCCTTGGGGTACCAAACCTTGTGAATATATTTTTCTTCAAGAAAGTTACCATACTCTGTGTTTCATTGCTGGGCAAAGCCACAACTTCAACCCATTTGGACACGTAATCCACATCAACCAAAATATAGGTGTTCCCACATGAGCTCACAAATGGACCCATAAAATTGATGCCCCACACATCGAAAATATCAATCTATAGGATGGTGGTGAGAGGCATCTCATTTTTCTTGGAGATCCCACCGGCTCTTTGGCATTCATCACAATGCTTAACGAGCTTGCTAGCATCCTTGTAAAGGGTGGGCCAATAGAATCCACAGCTGATGACCTTTGTAGAAGTTCTTAATCCACCATGGTGACCACCATATGGAAAAGAATGACAAGATTCAAGAATACCCAATTGTTCTTCTTCCGGTACACATCTCTGGATAACACCATCAGTGCAAATTTTGAAGAGATATGGCTTATCCTAATAGTAGTCCAGGCAGTCCAGTTTGAGTTTCTTCCTTTGGTTTGAAGAGAACTCATTTGGGACAATGCCGCTCACAAGATAGTTGGCCACATCGGCAAACCAAGGCATTCCGGTCATAGACATGGAAAGGTGTTGTTTATCCAGAAATGAATCATTGATATCAAGGCCATCATGTGGCCTTCCCTCCTCCTCCATTCGGGACAAGTGGTCCGCCACTTGGTTTTCACTCCCCTTGTGGTCTTGGATTTCAAGATCAAATTCTTGTAGAAGAAGTACCCACCGCATCAATCTTACCTTAGAGTCTTTTTTTCTCATGAAATAATGAAGTGTCGCGTGATCGATGTGAACAATCACTTTGGTACCCCTTAGGTACGAGCGAAACTTTTCCATAGCAAAGACAATGGCTAGGAGATCTTTCTCGATCACCGTATAGTTGACTTGGGCCTTGTTTATCGTCTTATTCGCATAGTAGACCGGATGGAAGATCTTGTTAATTCTTTGCCCCAATACCGCTCTATTAAATAGGAACTTGGCATCTTTCTCCAAGAGTTTGCACAAGGGGTTTACCACCTTAGAGAAATCCTTGATGAACCGGCGGTAAATCCCCGCGTGACCTAGAAATATCCTCACTCCCTTGACGGAAGTAGGGGGGAGGGATTTTGGATATCACTTCAATTTTTGCTTTATCAATCTCAATACCATTCTTGGAAATCTTGTGGCCGAGGACAATGCCCTCCTCGACCATAAAGTGACACTTCTCCCAATTAAGAACCAAGTTAGTTTCTTCACAACGTGCCAATACCTTATCCGGGTTGTCCAAACACTCTTCAAAAATATCCCCCACAATAGAGAAATCATCCATGAAAACCTCGAGAAAGTCCTCCACCATATCGGTGAAGATGGCCATCATACACCATTGAAAGGTTGCCGGTGCATTACATAACCCGAATGACATCCGCGAGAATGCAAAAGTGCCATACAGACAAGTGCAAGTGGTCTTCTCTTGGTCTTCAGGTGCAATAAAAATCTGGTTATATCCGGAATACCCATCCAAAAAGCAATAACAAGCATGTCCGGCTAACCTATCCAATATTTGATCAAGAAATGGAAGCGGAAAGTGGTCTTTCCGAGTAATCCATGCACACTCTCCACTCGGTGACAGTTCTTGTGGGGATCAATTCGTTTTTTCCATTTGTAATCACAGTCATGCCCATTTTCTTTGTGACACATTGCACCGATGAGGTGCACGAACTATCAAAATGGGGTAGACAACCCTAACATCCAACTACTTGATGATCTCTTTTTTCACTAACTCTTGCATGGCCTCATTCAATCTTATTTGATGTTCCACGAAGGGTTTGGCATCCTTCTCCAATATGATTTTGTGCATGCAAAAGGCGGGGCTTATACCCCGAATATCGGCCAATGTCCATCCTATTACTTTCTTTCTCCTTTAAAGCACCGCAAGGGTGGAATCTACCTGCACGTTAGTTAAGCATGAGGAAAGAATAACATGTAAAGTGGAACAAGGTCCTAGAAACTCATACCTGAGGTGTGAAGTCAAGGGCCTTAACTCCAATGTGGGAGACTCCTCGATTGAGGGCTTTGTTGGTGGAGTCTTCCGATTTTCAAGGTCCAAGGAAAGTTTTCGGGGCCCATAAGTATATGATCCCATTCCTTGCAAATCATTGACACATTCTACAAAGCCTTCCTTCTTATCCTCATTATGATTCAATAACACAACTTCCAAGGTGTCTTCAACATTTATCACAGAACTTGTGTCATCAACAATTACTTCGGTCACAAGATCCACGAATGAACACACTTCATTCCTATTAGGCTGCCTCATTGATTTACAAACATGGAACGTAGCCTTTTCATCGCTCACCGGGAAAGTGAGCTCACCAGCTTTCACATCAACTAAGGCCTTCCCCGTTGCAAGGAAAGGTCTCCCCAAAATGATCTGTACCTCATAGTCAACCTCACAGTCAAGTATCACAAAATCTGCGGGAAGGATGAACTTGTCTACCCGAACTAATACGTCCCCAATGGCCTCTTCATTGTCCGGTCCACCATTTGTAACCTCAAGGATGTGGGTCTTTGTTGCCCAATCCCCAATGTCTTGACCACAGAATATGGCATCAGGTTAATTCTTGCCCCCAAGTCACATAAAGCTTTGGCGAAATCGGCACTCCCAATAGTGCACGTGATTGTAAAAGCACCGGGGTCTTCCAAATTTGGAGCCATGGAATGCACAATGGCACTCACTTGATGTGTCATTTTGATCATTTCACAGTTCCTTGATCTCTTCTTTGTTACCAAGTCCTTCATGAACTTGGCATATCCCGGCATTTGTTCTAAGGCTTCAACCAACGACAGATTTATGGATAAACTTTTCATCATATCAATGAATTTCTTGAATTGATTCTCATTGTTTTGCTTTGCAAGTCTTTGAGGATATGGATGAGGAGGCCTTGGCAAGGGAGCCTTGGCCTTGGGCACTACCGGATCCGGTATGTCTATTACATGTTCCCTAGATGGGTTCCCATCATCTTGTGTCTCCTCCACATTTTCATCAATGTCTATCCTCACCACATCATTTGCTTGATCATCATTGCTTGTCTCATCATCATCTTGCACCATTACATCATCATTCACTTTCTTTCTTTGGTTTGAGGTACTAGCAACTCCACCTCTCCCACTTCTTGTTGTCACGGCCATAGCATACCCTGTATTGTTCCCACCCTTCGGGTTTATCACCGTATCCCTTGGTAGTGCCCCCTTAGGGCGAGAATTCAAAGCTTGAGAAATTTGGCCAAGTCGGACCTCTAGAAGTGTTGTGGGAGGCTAATTGGGCATCATAGTCAGCGTTTTTCTCCATCATTTGCTTAAACATGTTTTCAATCCGTCCCATTTCATTATTCGAGGAACTTGGACCTTGCGACAGATATGGAGGTGGGTTGTTCGATTGTTGATACATCGGGGGCCTTTGAAAGCCCGACCCCCAATTTGCTTGATTGCTATTGTTCTAACCCCCTTGATTATTGTTGCCTCCCCAATTACTCTGATTATTGCCACCCCAATTGCCTTGATTATTTCCTCCCCAATTGCTTTGATTACCTTGATTAACCCAATTTTTATTGTTATTGTTCCCCCAATTGCCTTGGATGTTGTTGTTTCCACCACCCAATTACCTTGGTGGCCTTGGTTGTTCCAATTACCTTGGTTTCCTTGTGATCTCCATTGTTGTTGATTTGGAGCATTACTCCTTTGACCTTGATAATTGTTGACATATTGAACCTCTTCATCTGGCTCATCATATGCATCATCTTGACAAAAACCACTATTACTTTGCTCAAATTGCTCCGGATAGTTTTGTACTTGTTGACCACGTTGCCTCCTCTTGTTTACCATCATGTTCACTCCTTCCATAGCATTCACTTGTTTTGGCCCTTGAACCAATTGAAGCTGAGCCTTGGCCAATTGGTTCATTGTGGTTGTCAACTCCGCAATAGCTTTCCCATGATCATGTAGCTCCTTGTGTAGGTGCATAACATTTGGGTCACCCTGAGGAACATTGGTTCTACTTTGCCACGCCGAAGAGGTATCCGCCATCTCATCTAATATTTCACAAGCTTCAGAATAAGGTGTGTTCATGAAGTTGCCCCAAGCGAGTTGATTTACCACACACTGATTCGTTGTGTTGATCCTCCTGTAGAAGGTCTGTTGGATCATGGCCTCGGTCATATCATTGTTTGGGCACTCCTTGACCATAGTACGATATCTCTCTCAAATCTCATGCAATGGCTCGTTGGGCTCTTATTTGAAAGCCAAAATTTCATCTCTTAGCGTAGCCATATGCCCCGGAGAGAAGAACTTGGCAATGAAGTTTTCGGCCAACTAATCCCAAGTGTGGATGGAATGGTTGGGCAATCTCTCTAACCAATCCAAAGCTTTCCCCCGTAGAGAAAAGGGAAATAGCCTTAACCTCAATGCGTCCTTGAAGACATTCGTTTGCTTGCTCCCCCAACATGTATCAACAAAACCTTTGAGATACTTTTAGGCATTTTGGCGTGGAGCTCCGGTGAAGAAACCGCTGCTCAAGCAGTGTAAGCATCACATTGGTTATCTGAAAGTTGTCCGTCCTAATCCGGGGAGGGACTATTGCACTAGCATAGCCTTCGTTAGGCAACACCCGGTGTGCTGCTCTTGGTGGAGGTGGGGGAGAGTTTGGATATTATCATGTGGCGATCGGCCTCTCCTTTGTACTTGAGGATCGAGATGAACCTCATCCACTTGCTCGTCATCTACCTCCTCCCCCAATGGTATATTTCTGAGGGGCTCATTGTTAAGAGCCATTTCGTACCTAAAAGCAATTCACAAGCAAAATTAGAAACATGGAAGGAAAGAAATAGAAAACACAAAAATACTTAGATATATAGCTAAGACCATCTAACTCCCTGGCAACGACGCTAAAAATTGATCGGGTCCAAACCCACACTACTACTAAGTAGTGAGGCGGTCGATGTAATAATAACCCAACTAAGGTTGGGATCGAATCCACAGGGAGTTAATAATTGGAATTAGGTGTATATCTAAGTGAGTTGTGAGTTTTGGCTCTAATTGCACTTCCACAAACTTGGTTGGTATTCTACTTCTATTTTTTACTCTATTGATTTCAATGAATAAAACTAAGGACAATATTTTTATTTTGGGTTTTTCAAATATTTAAAGGGACTAGGGTCGTGACTTCTACCTAGGTAATTATCTAAGGAGTTGTAATTTCCAAGGCAAGCTTGATTAGTTGGGGTTGTAATATAGCTATCACACCCGGGTACTCACTCTATACCTCTGGTAGTTTGAGTGATTTTGGCCAATTTGGCTTTCTCAAGTCCAAATGGGTATTTGTACAAATCAAGTAATATTAGCTCAAGTCGGGTATTACTATCTTTGGATTTAACCCTTTAATTGGGGCTATCAATTTTTTGAGTTCACCCCAATTCCTTGTTAGACAAGTTTTTCTAGACTTAGTACTACTTTCTCAAGTAGAGACTAAGTCATTTAGGCATGAATCAATGTTTGCAACCATTAATTCTTGAGTTCTAGCAAGAACTAGGCTAAATATCACTAACCCAATCACTAACAAGCCCTAAATCAAACACCCATTAAATACCCACACTAGGGTTGGGTCACAACCCTAGCTATGGGTTTAGCTACTCATGGAAATTGGAGAAATTAAAGACGAATTGAAGATAGAGTCCATAATATTAGATTATGGGATCTAGTGTTTAGAGACAAATCTAAGTACAAAATTGCAAAAGCATTAAAAGTAGACAACACAGATGCTCTTCTAAAACATAAATTAACCAAAAATGACAAAAGTCCTATTTATACTAAGCTAAAAATATCTGACAAAAATGCCCCTGCGGAGGTTGTGCGGCCGCATAATTCTGAGTGTGTTCGCACACTTGCTTATGCGGCCGTATAATTATGGTGCGGTCCGCATTTTTTATATTGAGTTCTGGGTTTTGCTGGACTTTTGCGGACCGCACAATTCTGAGTGCGGCCGCGCTCTTGATTATGCGGCCGCATAAAAGTGATGCGGTCCTCACTTTCTTGACTTTGGACTTGAACCAACTCTCTGAATCTTTATTCTTGCGGGCCGCACAATTGTGTGTGCGACCGTACTTGACATCCTGCAGCCGCACAATATTGGTGCGGTCCACACTTCTTCAACTTGCCTAAATGCCAACTCTTTGAACCTCAACTACTGCGGTCTGCATAATATTGAGTGCGGCCGCACAATGACTTCTGCGGCCGCATAATATTTGTGCGGTCCGCACTTTTTTACTTGGTAGATTTTCAGTCTCTGAACTTTCTTTTGCGGCCGCATACAAAATCATGCGGTCCACACAGTAGGCCTCTTTGCCTTGTTTTGGTTCTTGTTCAACTTTTGTCTCCTTTATGAGTTGATTTTGATTCCTTTGGCTCATATTGCAATATTCATGTAAGCAAGCACATTTCATTAGTTTTCGGGAATACTTTTAAGTATTTTTGTCCTAAAACACAAGTAAAAGAGAGCAAATAAGAGGTCAAAATCCCTACTTATCACCCACTAATTTTACTCAAATTGTTATTCAGTCGAGTCAATCAAAATTGAATGGCGTGACCATAACTAAGTAGATAATCTAATAATTAACTAGTTGAGCAAGCAAAAAATGGTTGTTAGAATTCAGTATAGTGTAACGGCCCGGCTGGTCCTTCTAAGTATTTAAGCTTTGTTCGGTGATGTAAGGTCTTGTACAGCTTCATATTATGTGTATCGACTTGCATGAGTGGTTGAATTCATTTTATTGGATGATTCAGAGTCGAATTGGAAGAACGATTCTAGTTTTGGAAGCTTAAGCGGTGGAAATTTTGACCGGAATTTGACTTTGGTGTAAACGGCTCCGAAATAAGTTTTGGATGATGTCAGTAGCTTCGTATGGTGATTTTGTACTTAGGCGTGCGCCCGGATTTTGATTTGGAGGTCCGTAGAGTGATTTGAGGCAATTCGGCGAAAGATGGAAAAATATTTGCAGTTTGGAAAATGGAGAAGTTTGACCCACAGTCGACTTTTGTGATATCGGATTCGGAATGCATGTTCGAGAGTTCGAGTAGTTTCGTTATGTCTTTTGGGACTTGTCTGCAAAATTTGGCATCGTTCTGGGTTGGTTTGATTGGGTTCGGCATGAGACTTAGAAGTTGGAAGACTTGAAAGTTCATATGTTCGATTCATGGTACGATTCGTAGTTTCGTAGATGTTTGATGTGATTTTAGGCCTCGAGCGAGTCCGTGTAGGGTTATAGAACTTGTTTGTGTGGTTAGATGGGGTTCCAGGGGCCTCGGATGTGTTTCAGATAGCCTACAGGTCAATTCCCTTCTATTTTAGACTACTGATATCTGTCATATGGTTTTTCTCTTTCGCGTTCGCGACTGCTCCTCCACGTTCGCGATGAGTAATTTTGGAGGAAGGAATAATTGTTCTTCGTGTTTGCATTCCTCATTCCGAAATCGCGGAAGCCAGCCTTTTTCTTCATCGCATTCGCGCACTACTTCACACGTTCGCAAAGAGCAGTCGTTTGACCATCAAACTTTTCTTCTTCGCGTTCGCGAACATGTTGTCGCGTTCGCGATGCACAATTGGGCAGCTATCATTTTCCTTCTTCGCGAACGCGATTGTTCTTCCGCGTTCGTGATGCATAAACACTTGGGCGGGCAGAATATAATCCCAAATCGAGGGTTAGACCATTTTTATCATATTTTGACTTGTAGAGCTCGATTTTGGGCGATCCTTTGTGGGTTTTTCAAGTAATTCGATTGGGTAAGTGTTCTTCACCTAGTATTTAATATATTCCATTATTTTATCTTCAATTTTATCATTTAATTTGTGTTTTGGGTTGAGGAAAATGTTGGATTTGGAAGAAAAGTTTTAAAATGAAAAATCACGTTTGAGGGACGAAATGGTATTGGAATTTGATAATTTTTGTATGCTTGAACTCATATTGGAATGGGTATTCGGATTTTGTAAAATTTTTCGGGTTCCGAGTTGCGGGTCCGGGGGTCTACTTTTGGGTCGATTTTTAGATTTTGTTAAAGATCGAGACTTTATGATTCAGAATAGTTTCTTATGAGTTATATTTGTGCTTTGAAGTTATTTTGAATGGATTTGAGCGGTCCGGAGGTCTTTTCACCTGAAAAGTTCAATTTTAGAGTACCGGTTTTTTGTCTTTGAGGTAAGTATCTTACATAACCTTGTATGGGGGGAACTACCCCTTAGGATTTGAGTCTTCTGTGTTAATTGTAGTCCATATACGCGAGGTGACGAGTGCGTGCTCGGACATATTTGTGGAAAGTTGGCCTTTTAGGGTTCTTAGGTCCTTATATTCACTGCGTATGAAGTTGTTCTTGATATGACTGAGTTCCTAATTACTAGTTTCATCTCTACCTGCTTAAATTAGAATTACTTGCTTTTGGATTCACTCCTATTGCCTATTTTACTCCTAATTGACTTAACTGAAGATTTCATCCCTATTACTGTCATGCTATATCTTCATAACTTCTTATCTCAATTTTTAATTATCATTATCTCATCCTATAATTGATTGGTCTTAATTGAGGTTATGGTTATCTTCCGGTTGTTTATCCTTAAGTGAAATTGTTGAATATCCTCGTAACTGCTCAACCTTAGAGGAAGTTTAGACATCTTATACCTTAGTTGACTTGCCCTTACATAGAGTTATCAGATTCGTGTTAGTTTCTTGTTATTGAACCGTGCATTTGGGTACGACTGTTATATGCCATTTCCTTCACAGTTGAGCTGTTCTTATTATGCCTAGCTTTCTTTATTGTGCTTATTGCTTGTGAACTAGCCTTGCTTTTCTTGTGATCGAATGTTCTTGAATTGATGAATTTACCGTATCTTGTATTATTGTTATTGTGGTTGTTGTACTGGTTGTGGTAATGCACGAGGGTTCTGCCGTGCGGTTGTTGATATGGGGATTTGCACGAGATTTCTGCCGTACCGTGATTACTATTGATATTGCACATGCAGTGTTATAAGGCGGGATATGTATATGAGGGTTGCGCATGTGGTGAGACAAGGTGGGAACATGGTTATGCGCATGTGGCGAGACAAGGAAGTTATTTACTTTACTATTGCACACGTGGCGAGACAAGGTGGGCTGTGTCAGGGATTGTTTGTGATACTTGTGTTAGCCGGGGGGCATCCCTTGTTGTTGATATTGTGAAATGGTACACTTACTATGTGAGTTTATTCTTGTGACAATTGTGAGAAAAACATTGTACGTGTTGCCCTTCTTTTCCATATGCTTATTAGCCGATTGAATTATGTTAGGACACCCGCACAAGCATACACGTAGTTAAGCACTCTTATCGGGTTAAGGGGGGTTTCCTTGTAATTATTGAGTATAGATACCTGTGTTGTACTTGCCTTATATGTGGAAATGACTCCAATTTGCACGTGAGTCATCCCTGCAGTTATTAGCTGAAATGTGGGCACAAGATGCCAAATATTAGGGTTCAGATATTGGGACCCGTGAGTAGTGATTTGTCTGAGGTTCGGTACCTTGTGGAGATGACTAAGAACTTGATGTAAAGGTAGTTGAAATTTTTAAGTTATTACTTGTCCTTGTTGTATAATTGCATTTCGAATTTAGGTTGTGTTCCATTTACTCTTCGTGTTATTTTTACGGCTTTTTCCGCTGATTCCTGTTATTCCTTTCCTTATTGAATTTTACTATGTTGGTAGCCATATTGTGAAGCCCTTATGTAAATGTCATATTCTGTCGCCCTATATTTTACTTATTCAGTTTATTAGACCGGTGGGTGTCTTGACTAGTCCTCGTCACTGCTTCAGCGAGGTTAGTCTTGATACTTACTGGACACTGCTGTGGTGTGCTCATACTACACATTTGCATATTTTTTGCAGATTCCAGGTTTTGCATAGCTGGTCGATCGATAGCTAGCAGTGCGGTTGCTGTTGTGGAGACTCAAGGTAAAACCACTATAGCGTTCGCGGTTTTCGGAGTCACCGTCTATTTTGTTCTTACACTGTTGTATTTATTTCTGAACAGTTGTAGTTAGGAGATATAAAAAGAATTTCTGTAGAGCTTATGACTGGTACTACCTGTTTTGCCAAAATGTAAATTTCGTAAAGGTTTCCATATCAAGACTGTTAGACTTTCTCTAATTTGTTGTTGTTATTCAGTAAAGGTTAGGCTTACCTAGTCCCTAAGACTAAGTGCCATCACGATTCCCAACAGAGGGGAAATTGGATCGAGACAAGTTGGTATCAGAGCTCTAGGTTCATAGGTGCTACGAGTCAAAAACAAATTTAGTAGAGTCTTGCGGATTGGTTCGGAGACGTCTGTACTTATCTTCAAGAGGCTACATAACTATTAGGATAACTTCATTTCCTTCATTCCTATCGGGCGGGTTCATTGATCTTGGAGTTTGAAATTTATCATTCCATTCTCTCACAAATAGTGAGAACACGAGCTACGTTTCCTGATGATGTTACCCCCGGAGCAGATGTCGCTAGGAGCAGAGAGGAGAGGAGGCCTTGTTGGCCGGAGAGATCTGCTGGTCCTTATTTTGGAGGCAAGGTACGACACGGTAGAGGTTTTATGGGTCAGCCAGTTCAGTTTGCACTTCCCGCTTCGCGTAGTGTTTTAGGTACTCATGGGTCTCAGAGTACTCGTACTGCATAGTTTCCACTGCCACGTCAGCAGAGAGGTTATTTTGAGTGTGGGGATACTAGCCACATGGTGAGAGATTGCCCCAGACTCCGGGCAGATATGTCACAACGGGGTATTCAGGAGAGTAGGGGGCACCCAAGAGGGGGAGGCCCGACCTGTTGATGTGTTTCATATAGTAGGCTGGAGGCCATTTTGCCAGATGTTATCATACATGTATGTTCAATCTGTTACAGAGTGGCACCATTTGTATTTCGTTGTGGTTCTGCTTGTCCGGACCAGTTCCCTTATTTGTTGTTTCAATTATGGGTGAGCTTCATGATGTGCACTCTATTTACGTGTTTGCCCCTGTTGGGAGATTTTATGAGTGGTAGTCATTCCTATCATCACTTTTATTCATTATGGAGTGCTACGAGACTAGTAGTGAATTCCTGTTGTCCTTTACGGTAGGCTGGATATGATTTTCTAGGTATTTTGGTTACGAGCTGTGATTTGACACTCTACCGGGGGTGAGAGTTCAGTGAGTGTTGTGATTTTTATTGGTAGAGCTGAGTTAGTAGGAGATTCCAATTGGTATGTTATATATTCGATCTGTGATATAGAGTTGATGGCGAGACCCTCGTGACTTTATGTGATTTGATGTGTTTCGAACCGGGCTGTGTACCCGGATAGAAGTTATATCACGATGGGATCCTTGTGAGTTGTTCATATGCTTTTAATTCTTTCCTTGTTATATTGTTTTGTATGTTAGTATTGATAGAGAGTTATGCCTGTCGGGTTTGTTCGATAGTTCCTTTACGTGTTTCTCTTTTCATATTCAGTCATTTTCATTCTATGCTTCTTGAGTTTTAGCTTGCGGGGTGTGTGCCTAGCGGTGTTAGTCACGACATGGTGATTTGGGTGTCTAATTATGAGGTCTTTGTGTTTCTTGCATTGTTATCAGTGTTATGGAAGTTTGAAATAGAGTTCTATCAGATATGAGGCTAATTGCCGGTGCTGGGTTGATTTCGGGCAGCTATTGTGATCAGAAGTGTTATTATGGGTCTATGTGTGGTGTGTTATATTGTGTGGTCGTGCCTTGTGGGTGTAGGAATGAGTTGATGCAGCTGGTTGAAACTGATACCAGGTATGGATTAGAATCAGGTCTTTTGGAAATGAATGGAAGGTGAGAATTTTGGATATAAGGCTTATCGGTGTTGGTAGAAAGGGTGAATTGCAGTTGAGATGGTGTCGTCAGGCTTATGTGGATTGGGGTGACGTGGGGTCACCCGCGGGTGTATGTTGGAAGTGTGCGTTCAGTGATTTGAAGAGTTCGAGGCATATCTTGGCATGTTCGAGGGCGAACGTTTGTTTTAAGAAGGGGAGAATGTAATGACCCGGCCGAGCATTTTGAGAATTTAAGCTCCGTTCGGCAGTGTAAGGTCTTGTATAGCTTCATATTATGTGTATCGACTTGCGTGAGTGGTTGAATTCAGTTAACGGATGATTCAGAGTCGAATTGGAAGAAGGATTCTAGTTTTGGAAGCTTAAGCGGTGGGAAATTTGACCAGAATTTGACTTTGGTGTAAACGGCACTGGAATAAGTTTTGGATGATATCATCAGCTTCGTATAGTGATTTTGGACATAGGTGTGCGTCCGGATTTGGTTTTGGAGGTCCGTAGAGTGATTTGAGGCAATTCGGCAAAAGTTGGAAAACAATTGAAGTTTGGAAAATGGAGAAGTTTGACCCATAATTGACTTTTGTGATGTCGGGGCCGGAATGCAATTCCGAGAGTTGGAGAAGCTCTGTTATGTCTTTTAGGACTTGTATGCACTATTTGGCGTTGTTTCGGGTTGGTTTGATTGGGTTCGGCACGAGACTTAGAAGTTGGAAGACTTGAAAGTTCATAAATTCGATTCCTGGCGCGATTCGTAGTTTCGTCGATGTTTGATGTGATTTGAGGCCTCGAGCGAGTCCGTGTAGGGTTATAGAACTTTTTTGTGTGTTTAGACGGGGTTCCGAGGGCCTCAGGTGTGTTTCGGATAGGCAACAGATAAATTACCTTCTATTTTAGACCGCTGATATCTGTCATCTGGTTTTTCTCTATCGCGTTCGCGACTGCTCCTGCGTGTTCACGATGAGTAATTTTGGTGGAGGGAATAATTGTTCTTCATGTTCGTATTCCTCATTCCGCGATCGCGGAAGCCAGCCTTTACCTTCATGCGTTAGCGTAATTCTTCACGCGTTCGCGAATAGCAGTCGTTGGGCCATCAGACCTTTCTTCTTCGCGTTCGCGAACGTGTTGTCGCATTCGCGATGTACAACCGGGCAGCTTTCATTTTCCTTCTTCGCGAACGCGATTGTTCTTCTGCGTTCGCGATGCATAAACACCTGGGTAGGCAGAATATAATCCCAAATCGTAGACCATTTTTATCATATTTTGACTTGTAGAGCTCGATTTTGGGCGATTCTTTGTGGGGTTTTCAAGCAATTCGATTGGGTAAGTGTTCTTCACCTAGTATTTAATATATTCCATGATTTTATCTTCATTTTTATCATTTAATTTGTGTTTTGGATTGAGGAAAATGTTGGTTTTTGAAGAAAATGTTCAAAATGAAATATCATGATTTGAGGGACGAACTGGTATCGGAATTTGACAATTTTTGTATGGTTGAACTCATATTGTAATGGGTGTTCGGGTTATGTAAAATTTGTCGGGTTCCGAGGGCGCGGGCCCGGGGGTCGACTTTTGGGTCGATTTTTAGATTTTGTTAAAGATTGAGACTTTATGATCCAGAATAGTTTCTTATGAGTTATATTTGTGTTTTGAAGTTATTTTGGTTGGATGTTGAGCCATCCGGAGGTCTTTTCACCCGAGAAGTTCAATTTTAGAGTACCGGTTTGTCGTCTTTGAGGTAAGTATCTTGCCTAACCTTGTGTGGGGGAACTACCTCTTAGGATTTGAGTCTTTTTTGTTGATTGTAGTCCGTGTACGCGAGATGACGAGTGTATGCTCGAACTTATTTGTGGGAAGTTGGACTTTTAGGGTTCTTAGGTCCTTATATTCACAGTGTATAAAGTTGTTCTTGATATGATTGAGTTCCTAATTACTAGTTTCATCTCTACCTGCTTAAATTGGATTTGCTTGCTTTTGGTTTCACTCCTATTGCCTATTTAACTCCTAATTGACTTAACTGAAGATTTCATCCCTGTTACTGTCATGCTATATCTTCATAACTGCTTATTTCTATTTGTAATTATCATTATCTCATCCTATAATTGCTTGGTCTTAATTTAGGTTATGGTTATCTTCCCGATGTTTGTCCTTAAGTGAAATTGTTTAATATCCTCATAACTACTCAACCTTAGAGAAGTTTAGACATCCTATACCTTAGTTGACTTTCCCTTATATAGAGTTATCGGATTCGTGTTAGTTTCTTGTTGTTGAACCGTGCATTTGGGTATGACTGTTACATGCTATTTTCTTCCCTATTGAGCTATTCTTATTATGCCTAGCTTTCTTTATTGTGCTTATTGCTTGTGAACTAGCCTTGCTTTTCTTGTGATCGAAGGTTCTTGAGTTGATGTAACCGTATCTTGTATTAGTGTTATTGTGGTTGTTGTACTGGTTGTGGTGATACACGAGGGTTCTGCCGTGCGGTTGTTAAAATGGGGATTTGCACGAGGTTTCTGCCATGTCGTGATTACAATTGATATTGCATATGCGGCGTGATAAGACGGGATATGTATATGAGGGTTGCAGATGTGGCGAGACAAGTTGGGAACATGATTATGCGTGTGTGGCGAGACAAGGCGGGTATTTACTTTACTATTACACATGTGGCGAGACAAGGTGGGCTGTGTCTGGGATTGTTTGTGATACTTGTGTTTGCCCGGGGGCATCCCTTATTGTTGATATTGTGAAATGGTACACTTACTATGTGAGTTTATTCTTGTGACAATTGTGAGAAAAACATTGTACGTGTTGCCCTTCTTTTCCCTATGCTTATTAGCCGGTTGAATTATGTTAGGACACCTGCACAAGCATACACGTAGCTAAGCACTCTTATCGGGTTAATGGGGGTTTCCTTGTAATTATTGAGTATAGATACCTGTGTTGTACTTGCCTTATATGTGGAAATGACTCCAATTTGCACGTGAGTCATCCCTGCAGTTATTAGCTGAAATGTGGGCACAAGATGCCAAGTGTTAGGGTTCAGATATTGGGACCCGTGAGTAGTGATTTGTCTGAGGTTCGGTACCTCGTGGAGATGACTAAGAACTTGATGTAAAGGTAGTTGAAATTGTTGAGTTATTACTTGTCCTTGTTGTATAATTGCATTTCGGATTTAGGTTGTGTTCCATTTACTCTTCGTGTTATTTTTGCGGATTTTTTCGCTGATACCTGTTATTCTTTTCCTTATTGAATTTTACTGTGTTGTTAGCCATATTGTGAAGCCCTTATGTAAATGTCATATTCCGTCGCCTTATATTTTACTTGTTCAGTTTATTAGACCGGTGGGTGTCTTGAAAGTCCTCGTCACTATTTCACCGAGGTTAGTCTTGATACTTACTGGGCATTGCTGTGGTATGCTCATACTACACTTTTGCTCATTTTTGTGCAGATTCCAGGTTTTGCGTAACCGGTCGATCGATAGCTAGTAGCACGGTTGCTATTGTGGAGACTCAAGGTAAAACTGCTACAGTGTTGGCGGATTTCGGAGTCACCATCTATTTTGTTCTTACAATGTTGTATTTATTTCTAAACAATTGTAGTTAGGAGCTATAGAAAGCATTTCTGTAGAGCTTATGACTTGTACTACCGATTTTTGAAAAATGTAAATTTTGTAAAGGTTTCCATATCGAGATTGTTAGATTTTCTCTAATTTGTTGTTATTATTCAGTAAAGGTAAGGCTTACCTAGTCCCTAAGATTAAGTGCCATCATGATACCCAATGGAGGGGAATTAGGTCGTGACATACAGATAATATTTTTAGGGTTGTGATCGACTCACTAATCCGCTTGTGTTCTAATTAACTCCCATTTTCATGCAATTCATTTATGGTTGCTAATTAATCGAGAAATTTCTCTCGTAGTAGATTGCTACAACTTGCCTATTCAAAATAGATTAACACCTATATTTCTATGGATGAATTATACATATATTATACATCCACTGATGATTTTAGTTTAAAGTATTAAGTAACTTCAGCCCTGGCGGAAGAATAATCTAGAAGAGGGAATATAATTTGAGAGAGAAGAGAAAAGCTTCCTCTGTGATCTATAAAATAAATGAATAGTCTCTTACATCAGTAGCAATGTATCTACATTATTTATATACTATCACTAATATCTTACTAACTCTTATTAGTTATACCTGATTAACTAACTACAATACCTATAAATAACTCAGAACCACTTCACTCAACACTCCTCCTTTAAGTTGAGAGATGAAATACATTTTTCATTCCCTATTTTCTTAAGAAGTACTAATGTTGTGGCTTACATAGACTTTTAGTAAGCATATCTACCAGTTATTCTGTTGTCCCAATGTACTGCGTTCTTATGAATCTTTTTAAGATCGTCTTTCTTATAAAATGACAGTCAATGTATATATGTTTGGTCCTCTCATAAATATAAGATGAGCTGCAATTTAGATGGCTGCCTTATTGTCACAAAATAGTTGAGTAGGCGATGATAGTTCAACTCCTAATTCTTTAAAGAGCCAGTTAGCCCTACCATTTATGCTACCGTGGCTACCATGCTTCTAAACTTTGCTACAACAAAGCTCATGGAGACTATTCTTTGCTTCTTATTTTCCATGACATTAAAGCTTTTACAAACTTCACAACATACCCAATGATAAATGTTCTAGCCTTAACACATGCTCTCCAGTCTTAATTACAAAAGGCAACTAATTGTTGGCACTTATTGCAGGTATAAACAGACCAAGACCTGGTGCTATTTTGATATATTTGATTACTCTCAGTGCAGCCTCAATGTGAAACACTTTAGGTGCATCCAGACGTTGACTAAGTACATGTACTACAAAGTCTATATTAAGTATTGTAGTAGTCAAGTACACTTAAGTTTTGCATCACCAGTGGTATTACCACAATTTACCAACTGATCAAACTCAGCTGATGTGAGTTTGTGATTGAATTCTAGTGGTGTCGCTGCTGGCCTACCTCTTGTTAAGCCTGAGTTCAGATACCAATTCTAGAGCTGTCACAACCTAAACTCCCACATGAGCCGTGACGACACCTAACACCACTTGGTAGACAGGCCAACGTTATATATGCAAAATTAAACTTTAATAACAATGAGAAATAATCTCAACAACAGAATACCATAAATGACAAAAGAAATGACATTACAACTGAAATCACCCAAAATTTGGTGTGTTACCGATTGCATTAGCTCTATAGGGTACTAAATACAAATTCTGAACAAAAAAATATATTGTCTTAGAGAATAATGTTGCTTCTTAGTGCACACGCAAGTATACGTGGTCAACAAGTAATGTGATGATAAATAGAATATCGAACCCATAGAGACTTGTGTTTAACCTACCACTAATTTTACTCAAATCGTTATTCAGTTGAGTCAATCAAAGTTGAATGGTGTGATCATAACTAAGCAGAGAATGTAACAAATAATTAGTTAAGCAAGTAGAAAATGGTTGTTGAGAATTCTGTAGAGATAAGCATTCCAAGATTTTGATCAATTTACCATTCCTAATGTGCTCTAATTAACTCTCCCTATCATGCAATTAAATTATGGTTGCTAATTAATCGAGTAATTTCTCTTGTAGTATTCTTATAAATTACTACTTGCCTATTCAAAATAGATTAACGCCTATATTTCTATGGCTGAATTATACATATATTATACATCCGCCGGCTATTTTAGTTTAAAAGTGTTAAGTAACTTCAGCCATGACGGAAGAAGAATCTAGAAGAAGGAATAGGATTTGAGAGAAAAGAGAATATCTTCCTCTCTGAGCTAAAAAAAATGAATAGTCTCTTACATAGTAGAAGTGTATCTACATTATTTATATACTATCACTAATATCTAACTAACTCTTATTAGTTGTACATGATTAACTAACTACAATACCAATAAATAACTCAGACCCTCTGCCCTCAACACTCCCCCTCAAGCTGAGGGATAAATACGTTTTTCATTCCCAATTTTCTTAATAAATACTAATGTTGTGGCTTGCATAGACGTTTAGTAAGAAAATCTACCAGTTATTCTGTTGTCTTAGTGTACTGCGTTGGTATGAGTATTTTTAAGATCTTCTCCCTTACAAAATGACAGACAATGTCTATATGTTAGGTCCTCTCATAAAAATAGGATGAGCTGCAATTTGGATGGCTGCCTTATTGTCACAAAATGGTTGAGTAGGCAAGGACACTTTAACTCCTAATTCATTAACGTGCCAGTTAACCATACTAGTTGTGCTACTGCCATGCTTCTAAACTTTGCTACAACAAAGCTCCTGGAGATTATTCCATGCTTTTTGATTTTTCATGACATTAAAGCTTTTCCAAACTTCAAAACATACCCTATGATAGATCTTCTAGCCTCAACACATGCTCTCCAGTCTGAATCACCAAAGGCAACTAACTGTTGGCACTTTCCTGCAGACATAAACAGACGAAGCCCTGGTGTTATTTTGATATATCTGATTAGTCTTAATGCAACCTCCATGTGAGACACTTTAGGAGCATGCATACGTCGGCTAAGTACTTGTACTACAAAGGCTTTATCAAGACTTGTAGTAGTCAATTACCTTCAAGTTGTGCATCGCCAGTGGTATTACCACAATTTACCAACTGATAAAACTCAACTGCTGTGAGTTTGTGATTGTATTCTAGAGGTGTAGCTGCTGGCCTTCCTCTTACTAAGCTTGAGTTTAGATACCAATTCTAGTGCTGTCACAACCTAAAATCCCACAGGAGCCGTGATGATGCCTAACACCGCTTAGTAGGCAATTCAACACTATATATGCAAAATTAAACTTTAACAACAATGAGAAATAATCTCAACGGGAGAATATCATAAATGAATAAAGAAATAATATCAACGGGGGAAATTCATTTATGGTTGATAAGTAATCGAGAAATATTCTCGTAGTATTCTCCCGAATTACTACTTGCCTATTCAAAATAGATTAACGCTTATATTTCTGTGAAATCAATATTTCAAGTATGAATTAAGATCATGATTTTTAATTAAGTATGGTGATTAGATATATTCCTATCCTAGACACAAATCCTCCACCCACATTAAAGTTAAAATCATGCCCTCTTCAATTCTACTCTATTCTAGACGTAGCTTTCTCAAGCATAGCATTTATAATAAATAGAACCTAACTGTTGGCTAGACAATCGAGCAATTAAACACAGAATTGAAGAAACAATCATATATTAAAGAATTATAGTCAAGGTAAAGTCAACTTCAAAAAATAATATTCATGGCTAAATCATAAACCCAAAACTAATGGATCTTAGCCACTCATGATCATATTACGCGAATTCACAAGTGTTAGAATTGTTGTAAATACTAAGAAAGATGAAGAAAAACTGAGAATCCTTGCTCCCGAGTATTTCGTGATTGTGTTTTCCTCTCAAAGTCGCATCCCTCTCTCCAAAATAGGTTTAGACTTCTTTTTATACGGATTGGGGTGTGTAGGACCGAAGAAGACCTTGTCCCGAGCAGTGTGGAAGAAAACCTCATTACCCAGCGTCCAGGGTTGCGCATCGTTCTAGCCCTGCACTAGGCAAGTGCCCAAAAACTTTTGCAACTATTTTCTACACCCTAGGCAGCGCTATGTGCTGGCCTGGGTGCTAGCCTTCACGAGTTTTTAACTTTCTTATCTTTTTGCTTCAAATTGTGTACTTTCATCACACATTGCATCCGGGGACTCTTACACATAAAACACCACGAATTAGCATAATTTATTAAATTATCTAGACAATTTTTATAAAATATGAGTAAAATATGAGGCGACGTGCATATAAATATACATACTTAAGCCAAATATCAACACCCCCACTTAGACTGTTGCTCGCTCTCGAGCAATGTAACTCTCAACTAGACCCCAACAACTTACACATCAACTATGAATGAGCAATTCAATTTCATTCATACACTCTACCCTTGACTATGGTCCACACCGATAACTAAGTATAAGCATACAAATATCACGACCCGGAATTCCCACCGTACATCACATAATCCTCCCTTATTTCACCGTAACAACATTAACAACAACAAATAATATATATATGTCGTGGAATACAATCCAATCCCACCATATAACAATATCAGTGTCATAATTAACCCTTATTTCACCGTAACGGTCCACCCTTATTCCACCGGTTGCGGCGTGCAACCCGATCCCACCGTATAATACAAATTCACCCTTAATCCACCATATTAATCCACCCTTATTTTACCTGTTGTGGCGTGCAACCCGATCCCAGCATATCAGTACCAAATACTCAACGTTCACAGTCGAATTAACAAATTCAAACTATGAAAGCCTTTACGATCAACAAATACCAAACTGAACAAAAAATGGAACCTTGTATAACACAGGAATCTACATAAGTAATATTACACAGCGAGACTAGTCTAGTAATTGGCGATTAGAAGGTGCGAGTAAGTCTGTTTAAGAAAATAGCAGGGAATCATGAAACTATGAAAAGATCTAACATCTTTAACAGGAGAAGATATAGGTTAACAAGTAGCAAGTAAGCATGTAGAGCAATTAGGGCATATAGCAATTAAGGCGGGGAAGGAGATAATTAAAGAACAACGGAAAATTAGGGAAAACAAAAAATTCTATGGCATATAAGCATTCGTCACCTCGGACATACGCTGCTCACATGGAATTCACATAGCACATAATCCGAGGGTTCTTATTTCCCTCAAGCCAAGGTTAGATTCAACACTTACCTCGCTCGAAAGATCACTCAATGCTCAATCACAACTTTACCTTTCAAAGAAGCCTCCGAACCAACAATATCTAGTAAATTACCAACCAAACAATTCAAATTAAGCCTTAGGAACTATCCACAATTGCAAAGGATTCAATTTAGGTCATTATTGAAAAAGTCAACAAAAGTCAACTCCCGGGCCCGCTTGGTCCAAAATTAAAATCTGGACCAAAACCTGATTTTCCATTCACACCCGAGCCCGGTTATGTAATTTGTTTTGGAATCCCTAATTCTACCCAAACCCCCAATATCCACCATGAAAACACTAGATTTTAGGTTGAAATCTTAGGAAATGTAGAGAAAGATTGAAAGAAAATGTATTAGAATCACTTACCAATGATTTGGTGAAGAAGGGTGCTTCGGAAAATTGCCTCTAGGGTTTTCTTGTTTTGAAAATTTGAAGAATGAACAAAACTCCCATCTAATTCATATATGTTTAGTTGCAGATGTCGCAATTGCGATGTCATGTTCGCATTGCGAACATCATAATTGCGAGAAAGAGGTCACAATTGCAAACTCTTCTCAAATCCTAGTGATCGCAAATGCGAACTCTGCTGCCCTCGCAAATGCGGACCTTTCTTTGCAAATGCGAAGATCCTCAAAACAGTGTTGAGTCGCAAATGCGACTCTGGCTTCGCAAAAGCGGAACTTACAAGTTTCACAAACGCAAACTTTTTCTCGCAAATGCGAGTGCCCCTACCATGGCCAAGCTCGCAAATGCGATGGTCTCTTCACAAAAGCGAGCCAAATCTCGTAAATGTGAGATATGTAGCAGACACTATCCGAACTTATCCGAGCCCTCGGGGATCCGAAACTCATCCGAGCCCTCGGGGATCCAAACCAAACATACACACAAGTCCAAAAATATCATACGAACTTGCTCGGGCGAGCAAATCGCCAAAATAACACCTAGAACTACGAATTGAACACCAAATCAAATCAAATTATAAATAAAACTTTGAAACT
Source organism: Nicotiana tabacum (assembly GCF_000715075.1). NCBI lineage: Eukaryota > Viridiplantae > Streptophyta > Magnoliopsida > Solanales > Solanaceae > Nicotiana > Nicotiana tabacum. Next base: position 34,662,508 of record NC_134094.1, on the reverse strand, counting down.
TCTATTTTCACAACCGGACGTCCGAATCACCTCAAACCAACTCCGTTTTTCACCAAATTCGACAAACAAGTCATAATTATAGTATTGGACCTATTGTGGGTTCCAGAACCAAGATATGGACCTGATATTAATAAAGTCAAACATTGGTCAAACATTCAAAGTCATTAAGCTTTTAACATAAAAGCTTTCCGAAAAAAGAACCCGGACTGTGCACACAAATCAAGGAAGTCTAATATGAGGTATTTAAGGCTTCAAAATGCAGAATTAGGTCCTAAAACATAAGATGACCTATTGGGTCATCACAATAAATTTTGCATTCCTCCCGTTCTCTACACGCCAAAGTATAGGCTTTTCAATTCAAACAACCTACCCATAACTACCTTGTCTCAAGAACCGACTCATTACCTCTAAGCACCCTCAAGTGGCACACTCACCTAGCAAGAGAAGTTAACAACATAACCAATCTATCATGAGACCCTGTGCCCTTACCAACAAACAAGAGAGTGAATATAAAAGTAGTCCACACATTCAAGTATAAGTTTGAGCATAGTTTCAGGACATCACATAATTGAACAAAAGTCACTCACTCCCATAAAGAATTTCATGTGTATCCTGTGGTCATAACATAGGTTTCCCCGTTGTGCATATCTCTACTAATCTAAGTTAGCCAAGTCTAAGATCAATTAGGTCTTTCAGGGTTGTAATGTAGGCTAAGGGACGAGTAGGATAATGACTAACACTCCTAAGAACTTTAATACACTACACTCAACATCGAACACATATTCTTCTCAACTAATTCACCTTGCCAGAAACCATATACAACATATCCCTTTTTCAACTAAGCAATTCTATATCCCCACTAGAACGAATTAGAAAGATTTAGGGGTGTGCGCTTTTTTTCTTTTTGAATATCAACGTTATTTGTATTTCTTTCCTTGTATTTTTTTTGTTCTTTTCTATACACACTCCTTACATTAAGGTTCATCTGCTAGTGACTTTTTTATAACTTTAGTGTACCTTGTGGGCCCTTTATGGTTCCACTTAAAAGCTACTTCCCAATATCTTACCTTACTTCTTTTAGCGATTAAGTACCTTTTGGAGGTAAAGGTTCAACAAGCTTAATTTAAGAATAAAAACGGGGATACGGCTTGTAATGTACCAGCCAAGAAAAAGGTCTACAGGCTCAAAAGGGGCTAAAAATGGAAAGCATTTTATTTGTAAGTGACAAATACACCCATGATCAAGCAAAGAACTGCCTACATCATCTCCTAGACTAGCACAACTTAATGATTTTGCTTCAATTAACACACATGAAAAGTTCTACACTACACAGCTTAGCACACAATAACAGGAATCCTCAACTACACATTGCACATGACTCCATGAAGACGGTTCCGTTTAACTCTCAAGTCAAACATGTATACACAATTGATAATTTTAAGCAATAATGCACTAAATGACATATAAGTCAAGCAATTGAGAAAAGGTTTCAAAAAATAGGCTATTCATTTTCACATGGGCATCACAATTCTAATCAACTACAAAGCAGGAAGATAGAGCGCATGTCATAGCCTAACTGTGCCAGCCCCAAACATGTCAACAAGTATCTAAAGCAACTCAGTTTTCTTCCTATCCTATTCCTAAAAAGATAAAACCAAAATGAAAAACCAAGGAAATTACTACCTAACTATCCTAATAAAAATAAAGGAACTTTGTTTGGTATTTTTAATCGGATCTTAGTCCCTCAAGAGATCTATCCAAGAGATCCATCGTTGGAAAAATTATGAGCTTTTATGCATTTTGTTCTTTTCCATTTTTTTCATTTTGTCCTATTACTTTTCACTAAACTACAAGTTATATAAAAAAAACTATGATCGACTTTATACAATTATACTACACAGAAAGTAATTTCCCCACCCACACTTATATCATGTATAGTTCTCAATACAGATAAAATATCAAACCAGAGGTAAGGCGGAGAGAAAAAATCCCTGCTACTCTGACCCATCCAAGTCGTATTCCTAACTGTCATCATAAGAATCACGAGTCAAAGCTCCGGGCTCATCATCATATGTACCAAGCGGGACCAGTGCCATCGGCCCTGTGACCTCAGCATTAGTATCACCCTCATCATCTGATCGTTTGTTTATGTTCTTATTCTCAGATGGGTGAATGAGACTGCCAAACGCGATCCTCAATGTCTCCTTTGAAGCACCAGACAACTTATTGCGCAGTTGCGTCTGCTCCTCATCAGTTACTCCAATCTGGCTCATCATCAATTTTAGTGAACCATATGTATATCTGTTGAAGTTCTCCTCACGCTCATTGCGATATGCCAGTCTCAGCTTGGCAGCGGTATGCAACAATGTTGTGATGTCCGCCAAAACCTTCTAAGCTTTCACCACGTCATTGTACCCAAGGTACTTAGGTACCTCACCAGATAGCATATAATGTATTAGAAGGTTACCATATAATACCCTTTTATCTTACACCAAACTGTGTACGGGCTATTTCTCCAAGCATGATCTCACAATCATTGACCGGCCTCTCCATTATCAGAATGAAAATCAAGCACACCCGAGCATGAGTGCATCTAATGTTATGTTCCACAGGCATCAACCTATCTTGCACAAAACTCTGCCACACGTTGGCAGTCTTGTTGAAATTAATAGGGAGAAGCTCGTTGTGGGTATCACCCTCGGTCCTTGCCCGCTTGGCATTTGAATCTACACCACAAAGATTGTGAGGAATAACAGTTTAGCTCGGGCACTTCAATAACTTTGGAAAAATCTTCGGATTTTGACAGTCAACCCGTAAGAATATGCGCAAAGACTCCCTGTCCAGTGGAACCTCGATTCCTCTTATCCATGACGTGAACATGTGATCATTCCAGTTTGCATGCAACTCCTTTACCATGCTCAGGTTTTCATGTCCAGGACACTTAAGCAACTTATCCCATACGACTCGAAGTTTTGATACCATTAGACAACATCCTTGGAAATAATATTAAATTTGGATCGTGGTCCCGAGGTTGCCTTGCCAGACCCTTCTGCGTCTTGCTTTCCTTTAGCTTGCCTAGACAACCCCTCGCCTTGCTAGCACTTTTAAGAGGGGGAGCAGTAGCAGAGGACTTCCCCGTACCTTTTCCGTTGCTAGCATCATCACGAGCCATTGCAACCTACAAAATAATCAACTTGAATGTGAGAACTTAATCAAGAAATTTACCTAAGGTGAAAGTGGAAGTCTACGATGGCCCCGCATTTAGAAGGCTCTATGCAATCTACTCATAATTGTTTAACAAACACACAAGTGTTGCATCCAAAGGCAATGGGTATTCAAGACTTCCCCATGCCGCAAAATTATATTCCAAGCGTCATACCATAACAAAGTAAGTGGTCGACTAGAACAATGAGGCTTAGTAATATTTAAAACAATAAAAACAAAACCCCTAATTACTATAAGTAGTACAACACACTAACATATTCTAACAAGATGATACAACATATACAATTCATACAAAAGGTCGTGGGTAGGGTGGTGATGACACGATAATCATTGAAAACAAGCTTCGGGCAATGTGAACCCACCCCAAGACGCCCCACACTTAGCCCAAAATACCATACAAAAAAAACTCGGATACTCAAACTTCATCGGTGCACAAATTATTCATTCAAGCATTTTATCGAACATGTGGTGGGCATCAAGTTTGTTATCTTAATTCAACAATGGTGTAGCATGTTTATCCTCCCAAATTTGAATGAAGTTAAGGAAATTATAGTTTACTACTCCGTGTAACACATTCATAATCAAATTTCTCCAACCAATTTTCGTTTGCACACCAACAACTAGTCACCATATACTTCAAGTTCTATCTAAGAAACTAGAGGAAAATGAGGATTGAGGGTTCGAATAGGGGTGAAAGATTGCCATTAACATAAAATAAAGCAAAATAAAAAGAGAGAAAAAGAAAACATACATGTGTGTTGGAGTTGAGAGCAAGAGAAAAATAATTGAATTTTTGAGAGAAAAATGGAAAAAGGAAGCGGGAGAGAGAGAAAGAGGGATATCAGATGAGAGAGGGAAAAGAAAAAGAAAAGAAGGGTTAGGGTTATGTTTATTTGGTTAGGAAATGAGTGATAGGTAATGGGTATGGATTATTAGGAGAATAAAAATGGGTATTCAGGTTGGGGCCAGTGGGTTAATTAAAGAGTAAAAATAAAAATTATCAACTGTACCCATCCAAGCTGGTTGGGCAATTTTCTTTTGATTTTTGTGCGTCAGGTAGCACGACGCACTGGCCTAGACGCTGGTTCGTTCACTTATTTTTTTGGATAAATCCCCGCCCCCCCGGGAGCATTACATATAGTTATTACACATTATACACCACTCCTACAAAAGATTTATAAGACTACAACGGTAAATAAAAACACTACTCTACTGTAACTAAAAAGAGAAAAACTAATCTACGAAGGCAATAAAAAGAATTGGATTTCCTCCTAACAAGTGCCTGATTTAACATCGCGGCACGACGCATGGCAAATCGCCCCTCTCCATTTAAAGCTCATCTCAAATGCACCATATGGGGTGGCTTTCACCACCTCAAATTGACTTGACCAGCTCGATTTAACTTCCTAGAAAATAGCTTGGGCCTGGAATTGAACAGTATTATATCTTGTCCTGGTTCAAAGTTACGGAGCTTGATACGCCTGTCATGCTATCTCTTGGTTTTCTCTTTAGAAAACTTGGCATTTTCATAGGCATGTAACATGAACTCATCTAACTCATTTAACTATACGAGCCTCTACTCATCCGTAACTTCCAAGTCCATATTCAACTTCTTGACCTCCTAATATGCCTTATGTTCAAGTTTAACCGACAAGTGACATGACTTCCCATACAAGCTTGTACGGAGATGCTCCATTTGGCATTTTGTATGTAGTTCCATATGCCCACAAGGCATCATCTAACTTTGCAGCCCAATCCTTCATGTTCGCACTCACGGTTATCTCTAGTATCTGCTTTATTTCTCTGTTGGACACTTCATCTTGTCCACTTGTTTGTGGATGATATATCGTGGCAACTCTATGGCGGACCCCATATTTGGCTAGAATGTTATTCAATAACCGATTGCAAAAATGTGTTCCTTCATCACTAATCAAAGAACGTAGAGTTCCAAACCTCGAGAATATGTTCTTCACAAAAGTGGTCACCACCTTTGTATCATTGGTCGGTAATACAACAATCTCCACCCACTTGGACACGTAGTCCACCGCTAGAAAAATGTACTTATATCCTCTAGATAATGAGAATGGTCACATAATGTCTATGCCACACACATAAAAAATCTCTACCTCCAGGATTTTATTCAAAGACATCTCATGGCTTCTCGTGATTGTTCCCATTCACTAACACTGGTCACACTTCTTAACAAATGCATGGGCATCCTTGAACAATATTGGCTAATAGAACCCCGAGTGCAACACCGTTGAAGTCATCCTATCGCCTCCATAACGCCCCTCATATGACGAGGCATGGCAGACACACAACGCTTTTTCTACCTTGTTTCAGGAATGCATCTCCTTATCAATTGGTCAACACACTTTTGGCACAAGAATGGCTCATCCCAGTAGTAAAAGTTCACATCATGCAAAAACCTCTTCTTGGCCTCAAATTAAATTTCCGGAGAGAGAACTCCACTCATAAGATAGTTCACATAATCCGCATACCACATGGCAGGGTCATGTGTGATTGCAAAAAGTTGATCACCAAGGAATGTCTCCTTAATTTGTCCACCTTCCTCCACATGTGTCATGCCCCAACCTCGGGGAGCGCAATCGGCGATCAACCGAGTGAACCCGGTCGAGCAAGCCTATTAAACCTTTCCTACCCGACTCATTCATAATCCAAAAAGGGATCGCATCACCATTTGTAAAATAGGGGAGAGATCAGTTATATAAATATATATAAACGTTGCTAGTTCATTTTTTCTTATATACATTATGCCATAGTTGAGTTCCCAAAATACAACCCGATCCAACGACCATCCCAACATACATACATGACCCACATAAACGTCTACGGAGCCTCTAAGAGTACAAAAGAGCAACATGACAATGCCGACAACAAGGCCCCGGCTATACCTCAAAATATAAAAACTTATACAAAAGAAGGACTACATGACCCATGGGAGAAATGGGGCTCACCAAGACTGCTGTGAGGAGAGAAAAAGAGCACCACTATCTGCGATCAGCACTATCTATGATGGAACCACCTACATCTATTCAAAGATATAGCGCCCCCGGCTAAAGGGACATTAGTACTGTCGAATAGTACTAGTATGTAAGGCAAACACCAATCTTAGTAGAATGAACAATGAAACAAAGAGAAGGCAGTCATAATAATCAATAAGTACTTCATAGAAATACAAAGAAACACCAAGTAAGGATCACATAGTTTCCAATTCAATCTTTCCATCTTTTTAGATTAATAATCTTTAGTGCCAAAGCCACAACTCACAATGCCACCATGTTTTTATACGGAGTCCGGTCTCGGCCCGACCGGCTAAGCCATCTTAAGTGAGACATATCCATATCCACAATGTAAATCAATAATTCCAACACAAATGTCACCATGTGTACAACATGGCGTCCGATCTTGGCCCGATCGTCTAAGCCATCTCACTTGAGACATAACCTCTTTCAATTATTCACTAAATTCACATTTATTTCCCATCTTTCATTACATGGAACAAAAAACCTCATTTATTAAGTAGTTCTTGGTACTTCGGAACATTTTTAAAATTCAAGTCTTTTACCTTTTTTATCCGTTCAAATAACATCATTATTCATGTCGATAAGTACCATCACATAAGGCATTGCACACATAAGGGAAGGAGCTTGAAAAAAAAATATAATTACGTTCTCAAATAGCATGATGACATGGTAACCATATAAAACAATTAGGGAGCATGAATCTTTCAATCCAACACTCTAAGACAAACAATTCTAGTATGATCAAGTTAGAACCTACACCAATTATTCGGACACCAGGAGTTCGATGCTAAAAAGAAGAGAGTTAGCCATACATACCTCAATTGCACTTCTTTAGACTCTACAATTATCCGGAACTCTTAGCAACCTCAATCTATTTTAGAAATATACAAATTGAACCCAAAATTAGGAAAACGTTCATAGTTCTAGTTCACTTTCTCCCCACACTCTTTATCACACATGCATGCAAGATAAATCACCCTCTCTCCCATGAAGTATCACCCTAGTACACCATTATAGCTATGTTTGAAATTAAGAGCTGGGGTGATGAAGTCTTACCTTTAGGATGAAGAGTTTGGTGCTCTACTTGAATATTTCCAAAGCTTTGAGTGATGGTTGAAGATCAATTTGATGAAAAATTCGGCCCTCCCTCTAGAACCCTCTTTCTCACTCTAGAAATATCAGAAATGAGCTTCAAAATAGACTAAATGGGTGTTTTAACGGAATGGGGGTATATTTTTAAATTAATAAAATGGGTGCCCCGACACAAGTCTGCGGTCGCATATGCGACCGCATATTGGTTATGCGGTCCACAAAGTGACCACAGAAATGGCCCTCAGGGGCCTAAACTTTCTGCCCAGGTATGTGACAAGTATGCAGTCAGCATACTTGTTCTGCGGTCGCATAATGCACCACAGAACTCCCTCCGCAGAAACCCAAGAGGGATTATGCGACCGATATGCGGTCGCACAATCGACCGCAAAACAAACCTCCAATTGGACAAACTTTCTGCTTTACTCTGTGGCCATTATGCGGTTCGCAGAGTGATTATGCGGCTGCATAATGGGCCACGGAAACATGTTCTTCTGCGAAACATTTTCCTCTCAGTCGGTAGGGTACTGTTCAATGCAAAAAGTTCGAACTTTTTGCAGGAACCTATCTTGGCGCCACGAAACCCCGAGTTTTTAGTTTAAAATTTTTACGGGTCCTTACATCCTCCCCCACTTAAGATCATTCATCCTCGAATGAGGATCAAGGTTCACTTAATATAGCTTCAGTTATACCACATACCATCAGCCCCAAATTTGCCTAACTTCCTAACTTCCTAAAAATTTCGCCAGAGTTTCTTTTGTAATTAGGCCTATCCACCTACCAGAGAGCCCCAGAAACACACCTTAGCAACATGCATAGAATTAAATGACACAACAAAATGCAAAATAACAAGAACCGAAGCCTGGTGGGGGACATATAACTAGAAAAGAGTGTCTTTATATTAGCCGAACAAGTGATACAAAATTTAAGGGGGAACAACTTTATAGAGCTATTACTTGGCTATTCAAACAAATGAGGGTACTTTTCTTTCATTTCATTCTCGGCTTCCCAAGTTGCTTCTTCGATTTGATGGTTTTGCCATAATACCTTTACGGATGCAATTTGTTTGTTCCTCTTTCTTTCCAAATCGCATAATCCCCTTCATGGGAGATACCTTTAAGAACACCCAATCATCTTCCTTGAACTCTAAGTCTCTGCGATGAACATTCGAATAGGATTTTTGACGACTCTGAGCAGTTCTCAATCGCTCTTTTATAATATTAACCTTTTCCATAGATTGATGCAGAAGGTCTGGTCCTATTAGTTCAGCTTCTCCAACCTCGAACCACCCAATCTGCGATCTACATCTTCTACCATACAAGGCCTCAAACGGCGCCATCTGAATACTGGCATGGAAGCTGTTGTTATAAGAAATTCTATGAGTGGCAAATGATCATCCCAGCTACTCTTCAAGTCAAGCACGCAACATGTCCTCAAGCGTTTGAATAGTCCGCTCTGCTTGCCCGTCAGTCTGTGGATGGAAAGCCGTGCTAGGATTTACCTGCGTACCTAAACCTTGCTGAAATGTCTTCAAGAAATTAGCTGTGAATTGGGTCCCTCGATCGGAAATGATGGAAACTGGAGTGCCATAAAGCCTGACTATCTCCTTGATATATAATTGAGCATACTGCTCCGCAGTGTTGGTGGATTTAATCGGCAAAAAGTGAGCTGATTTCGTGAGTCGATCCACGATCACCCAAATTGAGCCAAACTTACGTGGAATGCGCGGTAACCCTACCACAAAATCCATATTGATCATTTCCCATTTCCACATTGGAATTTCTATACTCAGTGCTAACCCACCGGGCCTTTGATACTCGGCCTTCACCTATTGACAGTTTGAACATTTTGCCACAAAGTCCACCACACCCCTCTTCATGTCATTCCACCAGTAAACTTCCTTGAGATCATGATACATTTTCGTAGAACCTGGGTGCACTGAATATCTAGAAGTATGAGCTTCTGCCATGATTCTTTCCCGAAGACCATCTACATTTGGAACACATAGTCGTCCTTGGTACCGTAATGTACTGTCATCAATGCCAAGAGAAAAAGCCATCGTCTTATGTTTATGAATCCCTTCCTTCAACTGCACCAACACTGGATCATTATATTGTTTCTCCTTGACTTCCGCCACAAGCGATGATTCCGCCGTATTTCGCACAATCACTCCCCCTTCATTAGAGTCTGTAAGACGGACTCCCAAACTGGCCAACTGGTGAACCTCCCGGGCCAAGGGCCTTTGTCATGCCTCTAAGTGAGCCAAACTACCCATAGATTTCCGACTAAGAGCATCCGCCACCACATTAGCTTTCCCCGGATGATACAAAATGTCGATGTCATAATATTTGAGCAACTTAAGCCACCTTTTCTGCCTTAAGTTGAAATCCTTATGCTTGAAAATGTATTGAAGACTCTTGTGGTTCGTGATTATATCTACATGGACTCCATACAAATGATGACGCCAAAGTTTTAATGTAAAAACCACCACCGCAAGTTCTAAGTCATGAGTTGGATAATTCTTTTCATGATTCTCAAGTTGCCTTGAAGCATATGCTATAACCTTACCATGTTGAATTAATACACACCCAAGACTGATCCTTGAAGCATCGTAATACATCACAAATCCCTCGGTACCCTCTGGTAGGGTTAATACCGGCACTGAAGACAATCTTGATTTCAATTCCTGGAAGCTCCTTTCACAAGCATCGAACCACTGAAACTTAACCACCTTTTGCGTCAATTTAGTCAATGGAGAGGCAAGATTGGAGAACCCCTCCATGAACCTCCTATAATACCCGCCCAAACCCAAGAAACTGTGAATCTCTGTTGGAGTAGTAGGTCTAGGCCAATCCTTTACCGCTGCAGTCTTTTGAGGATCAACCTTAATTCCTTCTCCGGAGATGACATGCCACCTCAGGGCAGTTCTGCAAACTCTTCAGCAACACCAATTGTATGCAAAGTTCTCGAAATATGAATTTTGGCTTGAATCTGTAACATTCTTGGTCGGTGTAATCCTCTCGGCTTTGTGAATACACAAGGATGTCCTTAATGAATACTATCACAAAGGAGTCGAGAAACGGCTTGAAGACTCGATTCATAAGATCAATGAAAGCTTCCGGGGCATTTGTTAGCCCGAAAGACATTACCAAAAATTCAAAGTGCCCATACCGGGTTCTGAAAGCTGTTTTCGGAATATCCTGCTCCCTTGCCTTCAATTGATGGTACCCGGACCGCAAATCAATTTTGGAGAAGAACTTAGCATCTTGTAATTGATCAAACAAATCATCTATTCTTGGCAATGGGTATTTTTTTTTGATTGTGACTTTGTTGAGTTGCCGGTAATCAATACACATCCGCAGCGATCCATCTTTCTTTCTGACAAAGAGAATCGGTGCTCCCCAAGGAGACACACTCGGTCGGATGAAACCTTTCTCTAGCAAATCCCTTAGTTGTTCCTTTAGCTCTCCTAATTCTGTCGACGCCATTCTATAAGGTGGAATGGATATAGGCTGCGTGCCCGACATCACATCGATCCCAAAATCAATCTCCCTATCTGGAGGAATTCCAGGGAGCTCATCCAGAAAAACATTGGGGAATTCATTCACAATTAATACAGATTCAAGGGTAGGTACCTCAGCAGTGGTGTCCGTAACTTGGACCAAATGATAAATACACCCCTTCTTGATCATCTTCGTGGCCTTAAGGTAAGAAATAAACCTACCTTTTGGCATAACATTATTCCCCTCCCACTTAACAGTTGGCTCGATAGGAAACTCAAGCCTAATGATTCTGGCTCGACAATCGAGTTTGGCAAAACATGAATAAAGCCAATCCATGCCCATTATTACATCAAAATCAATCATCCCTAGTTCAATAAGATCGGCCATGGTATCCCGACCACGCACCATGACAACACAATCCCTATAAACCCGTGTGGCCATAATAGACTTGCCAACCGGAGTAGATACAGAGAACGGCTCATGAAGCTGTTCCGGTTCTATCCCGAAGCTCGTAGTAACATAAGGAGTAACATAGGACAAAGAAGATTCGGGATCAATAAGGTCATACACATCATGATATTTAACAGTCAATATACCTGTGACAATATACGGGTAAGCCTCCACGCTCTGTCGACCACTCATAGCATAGAATCGGCTGGGTCCTCCCGAACTCTGTGCACCACCCCTAGCTGTACCATGCCATGCGGGTGCTGAAGAGCCTCGAGCTGGAGGGTATGCTGAAGATGTGGCAACTATAGGACTGGATGACTGAGCTGTGCCCCTGCCTGCATCCTGACGGGATGCACGACACTCCCTCTGAATATGGCCTCTTATTCCACATCCGTAACATAATGGAATGTCCAGGTAGCAGACTCCCAAATGTATGCTCCTACACTTAGGGCATGTGGATCTCTGCTGCTGCTGGAATATCCCTCTTGATCGGCCCTGATGGTGGGACCCCCTGCTGCCCTGACCGGGCCTAAAGTGACTCCCCTGCTGCTGACCGTGCCCTGATGGCGGGGCACTAGCTGAAGACTGAGCATAAGACTGGGACGGCCCTGATGATCTTCCCCGAAAAGCTGATCTCCCACCTCCGAATGAATCCCTAAGGTTGCCCGCTGATCGGGACCTACTACTACTTTCCCGTTCCATCCTGAACTTTAACTTTCGATCCTCCGTAGCTTGGGCAAATTTTACCATCTTTCCATAGTCATAATTTAGAGCAGTTGTGGCAGCCTCATTAATGAACAAAGGGCTAAGGCCCTGCATAAATCAACGCACCCTAGTCTCCATAGTCGGCATCATATGAACAACATACTTTGACAGGTGCACGAACTCCATGTGATATTCCCACACACTTCTACTACCCTATTTAAGGGTCTCAAACTCCACATCACGGGCTGCCTTAGTCTCGGCTGGCAAGAAATGGTCTATGAAGGGATCCGCGAACTCAATCCATCTCGCCGGAGGGCTCCCCTCCTCACGGGAATCCTCCTACATTTCAAACCAGGAATATGCCACTCCTTTCAAATGATAGGAGGCCAACTCTACTCCCTCCGTCTCAGTAGCACACATAACTCGGTGGGTCTTATGCATCTCATCAATGAAATCCTGAGGGTCCGCCCCGGGATCAGTACCTGTGAGCACTGGAGGGTCTAACTGAAGGAACCTTTTTACCCTGGAACCAGAAGAATCCCCTTACGAGCTAAATAAGGTGGGTACAACATTTGAACTCTGGGCTTGAGAAGCTACTAACTGAGTCAGCATCTTAATAGCTCCCCTAAGATCCCCATTAGAAATACGGTGACCTGGAGCTAGGGCTGGGGCTGGAGGTGGAACAGGTATATCGACGGGAGGGATTGTGGCACCCTCCACGTGAGTAGGAAATGGGGTAATATGTCCTGGAGTAGACGAATCAGGAAGTGTGATAGTAGGGGGATTATCCTCACCCGCATTATCAAGTAAGGGATCAAAAGCCGCTCCTGGGATGGCATTGGCTTCTTGGCCAATTCTCGCTCTCTTCTTAGGTGCCATTTACTGAAAGTTAGAACAATGCATGAGTTAGAGGAGAACAACCTCATGTTCCGCTCTATCGTACGATATAGAACAATAATGAAGGGTTTTATTCTTAAATGTCCAAGTAGCCCCCTAATTATAGATGTGGTCGTCAACACACCGATAAGAAGGTCTCTACTAGACACGGCTCCAAGACATCCTAGGACACTTTAAAACCTTAGGCTCTGATACCAAGTTTGTCACGCCCCAACCCCGGGGAGCACGACCAGCGCTCAACCGAGTGAACTCGGTCGAGCAAGCCTATTAAAAGTTTCCTACCCGACTCATTCATAATCCAAAAGGGATTGCATCACCATTTGTAAAACAGGGGAGAGATTAGTTATATAAATATATATAAACGTTGCTAGTTCATTTTTCCTTATATACATTATGCCATAGTCGATTTCCCAAAATACAACCCTATCCAACGGCCACCCCAACATACATACATGACCCACATAAACGTCTACGGAGCCTCTAAGAGTACAAAAGAGCAACATGACAATGCCGGCAACAAGGCCCCAGATATACTTCAAAATATGAAAACTTATACAAAAGAAGGACTACATGACCCCTGGGAGAAATGGGGCTCACCAAGACTGCTGTGAGGAGAGAGAAAGAGCACCATTATCTGCAATCAGCACTATCTACAATGGAACCACCTACATCCATTCAAAGATGTAGCGCCCCCGGCAAAAGGGACGTTAGTACTGTCAAATAATACTAGTATGATCAAGTTGGAACTTACACCAATTATTCGGACACCAGGAGTTCGATTCTAAGAAGAAGAGAGTTAGCCATACATACCTCAATTGCACTTCTTTAGACTCTACAATTATCAAGAACCCTTAGCAACCTCAATCTATTTTAGCAATATACAAATTGAACCCAAAATTAGGAAAACATTCATAGTTCTAGTTCACTTTCTCCCCACACTCTTTATCACACATGCATGCAAGATAAATCACCCTCTCTCCCATAAAGTATCACCCTAGTACCCCATTATAGCTATGTTTGAAATTAAGAGCTGGGGTGATGAAGTCTTACCTTTAGGATGAAGAATTTGGTGCTCTACTTGAATATTTCCAAAGCTTTGAGTGATGGTTGAAGATCAATTTGATGAAAAATTAGGCCCTCCCTCTAGAACCCTCTCTCTCACTCTAGAAATATCAGAAATGAGCTTCAAAATAGACTAAAGGGGTGTTTTAAAGGAATGGGGGTTAGTTTTTAAATTAAGAAAATGGGTGACCCGACATAGGTCTGCAGTCGCATATGTAACCGCATAATGGTTATGCGGTCCGCAAAGTGACCGCAGAAATGGCCCTTAGGGGCCTGAACTTTCGGCCCAGGTATGCGGTCCGCATACTTGTTCTGCGGTTGAATAATGCACCGCAGAACTCCCTCCGCAGAAATCCAAGAGGGATTATGTGACCGATATACGATCCGCATATCGATTATGCGGTCGCACAATCGACCACAAACTGACCTCCAACTGGCCAAATTTTCTGCTTCACTCTGCGGCCATTATGCGGTCCGCAGAGTGATTATGCGGCCGCATAATGGGCCACATAAATGCATTCTTCTGTGAAACATTTTCCTCTCAGTCCGCAGAGTACTGTTCAATCCGAAATGTCTGAACTGCAGCTCGCAAGTTCGCCACAAAGAATTTCTACTATAATGATGTAGGAACCTATCTTGGCGCCGCGAAACCCTGAGTTTTTAGTTTAAATTTTTTTACGGGTCCTTACAACATGCTTATGATTTTACAGGTGGCGTCACTTGGTTTTTCGTGCCCTTCTGATCTCGTATTTCTATGTAAAATTCCTACAACAATATAATACAACACATCAATCCAACTTTGGATTAGTTTTTTGAAAATAAATACCTGATTGCCGCATAATCAGTGTGGACTATGACTTTTGTTTCCAACGAGTAAGACCAAAAATTTTCAAAGGCCCACACAATTGCCAACAACTCCTTCTCAGTGGTGGTGTAATTCAATTGTGCACTATCAAGATTCTTACTTGCATAGTATATTGAGTAGAACATCTTGTCCTTCCTCTAGCATAGCACTACCCCAATAACATGGTCACTTGCATCACACATAAGTTCAAATGGCAAGGACCAATCCGGTGCAACAATAATTGGTGCAGCCACTAACTTCTTCTTAAGCTCCTCGAATGCATTGAGACAGGCTTCATCAAAATTGAATGTCACATCCTTTTTGAGCAATCTACACAATTGAGTAGCAATATTAGAAAAAGTTTTAATAAAGCACCTATAAAAACCTACGCGTCGCAAGAAACTCTGAATACCCTTTACCGAGATGGGTTGATGCAATTTCGCATCTTCTTTCACCTTTGCCTTATCAACTTCGAAGCCGCTCCTCGCAACTCTATAACCGAGAACAATACCCTCTTACACCATGAAGTGGCACTTTTCCCAATTCAGCACAAAATTCATTTCTTCACATCATGACAACACTTTGGCCAAAATTTTCTAACAATCATCATAGGAAGACCCAAAGACTGAAAATTCATCCATGAAGACTTCTTAAAATCTTTCCACCATATCAATAAAAATGGCCATCATGCACCTCTAAAAAGTGGCCGGTGCATTAGAAAGACCGAATCGAATTAGCTTCAAAGCAAAAGTACCATAAGTGCATGTGAATGTTGTTTTCTTCTGATACTCTGGTGGCTATTACAATCTGATTGTACCCGAAATAACCATCAGGTAAGCAATAGTACTCATGCCCTGCCAACCTATCCAATATCTAGTCAATGAATGGAAGTGGGAAGTAGTCATTGCGGGTTGCTTTTTTGAGCCTTCTATAATCAATGCAAACTCTCCACCTCGTCATGGTGCAAGTAGGAATTAGCTCACTTTTTTCAATTTCTACAACAGTCATCCCACCCATATTAAGCACGTATTGCACCGGGCTTACCCAATTACTATCCGAAATAGGGAAGATGATACTTGCATCAAGACACTAATTACTTCCGTTTTCACGAACTCCTTTATAAATGTATTTAACCTCATTTGTTTATCAACACTGAGGCGGTGTCCATCTTCCATAAAAATTTTATCCATGCAAAACGAAGGATTGATTCCCTTAATATTAGAAATTCTCAACCAAACGGCCTTTTGTGATCATGAATAACCCTTAATAGCTTTTCTTCTTGCAAATTGGTCAAGCTGGGTGAAATAATCACTGGAAAATTTTTAGCACTCCCCAAATAGTCATAGAGCAAGTGCGATGGTAGAGGCTTGAGCTCCAGGTTTGGAGCTTCTTCCACATACGATTTAGGAGGAGTCAGTGTAACTGGTTGATCCAACTCCTCGAATCTCCCAAGCCCATGAATATACTTTCAAGCCATGTTAAGGACTTGCTCAATTTCTTCTACCAACTCATTTTCACTTTCTGTTTCATCCTGTTGCTCATTCAAGGGGGGGGGGGTTCTGTGGGGCACATATAAGGCATCACTGAGGTCACATCATCTTCCACCACATAAATCATGGATAACTCTTCATAGTGGACTGGTAGTTTAAGTGCTTTATAAACACTGGAGACTTCCACTCAATTATCCACTCTAATCGTCATCTTACCTTCACAAATATCAATAATAGCTCGGCTCGTGGGTTAGGAATGGATTCACCAAAATAAATGGGACTACCTGATCGAGCTCATAGTCCAAGATAATAAAATCAACAAGGATTATGAAAGAGCCCCTTATGGAATAGCAAGGGAGCGATCCACCAATTGCAAGATCATAGTAGTCGGTTACGACTCACTCAGCCCCAATTACCAAAATAGATACAGTGGTATCAAATTGATGTCGCTCCAAGATCATATAAGGCTCTCCCGACTATGTGCTTACCAATTGAAATCTAGATAGTGAAACTACCTAGATTCTTCAACTTTTGAGCTAGTTTGCTTTAGATTCTTTAACTACATTCTTCTTTGAGTGCCACAGTCTTGAACTTAGCTAACCTCCTCTTATTTGCTACTATGTCATTTGTATATTTTGCATGTGTAGGCACTTTCTGCAAGATGTCTACTAACTGGATATTAATCATCACCTGCTTCAAAATATCAAGGAATTCCTGTAAGCAACATTATCATTCACTTTCTGTAACCTTTGTCGGAAGGGGGGTGGTAGCTTCACAACTATTGGTTGTGGTAGCTTTGCCACAACCTCTTCAACTGACTTCTTTAACTCCTTTGTAGTTTCTTATTCTACTTCTATGGTAGCCTATTTTTCACTAAAAGTCATTTGCTTCCTCTTCTTCGATGGGACTTCATCTAATTGTCTAACATTACCCAGCGACACAACATTAATAGGAGCCTTAGGATTAGCTTTAGTGTCACTTGGAAGGGCTGTGACTCGCCGAGTATTTTTGGCACCGGCAAGTTACCCCATTTGTCGCTCTAGATTCCGAATGGCTGCTGGGCTTAGACCTAATGGTCATCCATCATTTTCTTTCTCATATATTCTTTATGGCTCATGGAGTTTGTTGGTTGTTCAGCATGTGGTGGTCTATATTGCCGTTGCGGAGCTTGTAGCATGTATTGATTCTGAGTATCTTGATTTCTACCTGAAGAAAGGTATGGGTGTTTCCTCTAGTTTGGATTATAGGTGTTCCAATACTGATTTTCCTGGCCTCGATTTGCAATAACCATGAAACATACATGCTATGGATTTGCCGGGCATGTATTGCTCGTATGACCCTCTCCACATACTTCAAAAAATGCCTGAACCTAATGCACTGGCTGAGTTTGCTGCTTATTGATAACCAAGGTCATCTTATTGACTTGGTTGGCCAATGTGGCAACCTTCCCTAGTAATGTAGAAACAATATCTAATTAATAAACCCCTGCATTTTTATGAACTGGGTATCTGACCATCTCTCCTTGCCAATCACGATCACTTTTGGAGAACTTGTTCCACAATGCATAAATCTTATCAAATATTTTCTCTAGCACTTGACCTCCTACTGCAGCATCTACCACAATCTGGTCTCTGGATGTAGCTCTTCCATTAAGGTGTGAGCCAACACTTCATTAGTTTGGTTATGATGACGGCAATCCCGAAGCAGCCCCTTGAACCTCACCCAAGCTGAATATAAGAACTTGCCTGCCTTATGTTTAAAGGCAATTATTTCACTTTTGATATTTGAGGGAAAGACCCATGCCAAAAATTTCTAGCCAGATCATTCCATGATGTGATAGAGTTAGTTGGTTCTGCAATCAACCACGACTTTGCTTCATCCAACAGAGAAAAGGGAAACAATGTGAGCCTTACATAATCCGGAGTGACTCCATTAGTGATATAAGTATTATTGACCTCCAAGAAATTGAGAATGTGTTGTTGTGGATCCTCATGTGGACGAACCATACATTTTCCTTTTGCATGTAGCAGCTGGATCATGCTCTATTTCAGTTGAAAGTTCCGGTGATTCTGGGATTCATAATGCTGGAAGTGACATTGGTAATGCTACACATTGACACCTCCTAGACCGTCATATATTTCTTGTCTGCCATCTCCACAAGTAGTTGAACAAGTACCAAAAGATTATCTATGTCCATTACTTCTCTTACCCTCGTGTGAAATGTTCTCTCAGGTTCGGGGGTCAAAGTCTTGAAGTCTATCTTGGCTCCAAACCTTTCGCATTCACACAAAGTTTTCGAGAGTAAGAAATGTTAGACTTGACGAAATAAAAACAAAATTTAAAGCTAGTAAAGAGTCAATATTCATGTCCCCGACAACGACACCAAATATTTGTTGCTCTTTAGTGCACACGCAAGTATACGTGGTCAACAAGTAATAAAATGATAAGTAGAGTGTCGAACCAATAAAGTTTTGTTTTTAACTACCCACTTATTTCACTCAAATTGTTATTCAATCGATTCAATCAAATTTGAATGGTGTGATTATAACTAAGCAGGGAATGTAATAATTAACTAGTTAAGAAAGCAAACAATGGTTGTTAAGAATTCAATAGAGATAAAATTCTAGGGTTGTGATCGATTCTCAAATCCTATTATGTTCTAATTAACCCTCATTTTCATACAATTCACTTATGGTTGCTAATTAATCGAGTAATTGCTCTCGTAGTATTCTCCCAACTTACTACTCGCCAATTCAAATAGATTAATGCATATATCCCTATGGAATCAATCTATTAAGAACGCATTAAGAATACAGTATTTAATTAAGCATGGTGATTAGGTATATTCCTACCTTAGCCACAAATCCGCCCACACATTAGAGTTAAGATCATGCCCTCTTCAATTCTTCTCTAATCTTAGCATAGCTTTCCTAAGCATAACATAGATAGTAAATAGAACCTAATTGTTGGCCAGACAATCAAGTAATTAAATACAAAATTAAAGAAACAACCATATATTAACGAATTATAGTCCAGGTAAAGTTAACTTCGAACAACAACATTCATGGCTAAATGACAACCCAGAACAAATTGGACTTAGCCACTCTTGGTAATGTTACACAAATTCACAATTGTTTGAATTGTTGCAAATACTAAGAAAGATGAAGAAAAATTAACAATCCTTGCTCCTGAGTGTTCCGTGCTTGTGATTCCTCTCAAAGTCGTGTACCTCCCTCCAAAATTGGTTTAGACTTCTTTTTATACGAGTTGGGGTTTGTAGGACCGGAAAATACTTTGTCCCGAGAAAAGTGGGAGAAAAATCTCGTCACACAGTGTCCAGGGCAGTGCATCGCGCTAGCCCTACACTGGGAAATTGCCCCAAAAATTTGGCAACTATTTTATGTTCCCCAGGTAGCGCGATGCACTGGCCTAGGCCCTAGCCTGGGCGGTGTTTTCTCTTTCTTCTCGTAATGCTTCAAATTTTGCACTTTCGTTCCACATTGTGTCTGTGTTACTACTACTCAAAAAATGCCACGAATTAGAATCATTCATTACATTACACATACAATTTCTCTAAAATATGAGTAAAATGCGAGGAGACATGCATATAAATACACATACTTTAAGCCATAATTCAACTAACAGTAATAAGATAGGATAAAAGAGGGGACTTCAAGGCATGCGAACGGGTCAGAGGTGCTATTTCGTTCTCCAAGCAAATCAGGATAAATAACTCATAAGCAACCACAGTTATTAGCAACACCTAGATATACACATGAATTGTAGAGTATAGTATGAGTACAACCAACTTCATGTACTTAATAAATATCAATCCAAACCTTGGAGAAAGTAGCAACGAGGTTGGCAAGTTCCGATGCGCACTTTCAACAGCCAACAACAACAATAATAGGAGAATAGTTACATATATGGAAAAAGAGCTCAAAAAATAATAGGCTCAACTCTAACACAATAAGAGGAGAAATGGGCATGCTTTTCACGTATATCAGTCAAAGCATAAACTTTTCACAGAAACCACTTAGACAATAATTTATCAGGGTAAACTGTCATTTCAAGCTCGAAACATCAAATATCAATTAGCATGAGGAAAACACAACTTTATGCCTGCATGTCAAATACACATGCCAAAATCAATAATATTACAATTTAATCATCAAGTATACACAATCTTAACACATTTATGGTGTTGGTACAATTACCCCTCAATCATGCTCTCATCATTCTCACGGTGCCTGGTACAACACCACTGTAGCATCACACACACACACACACACACACACACACACACACACATAGAACTGTACGGGTACCTGGCATAAATCCATCACTAATAAAATCTCATGCTCCTACACTCACATGGCCCAAAGTAACATGGGTTATCACCCAACATCGAAGGGGCGGATGCTAGCCCAAATGCCGATGAGGTCAAAGGTCAACAATCAGTATCACTCAGCCTAATATGGAGGCCTTGACGCACGCATCACCTCACTATCAATATCAACATGGATCTGTTGTAAGGCCCCGTAAGAGTTTTCCTAAAAATCAGGGTTTCGTGGTTCCTAGGTAGGCTTAGGTGTTAATGATAGTAGAGAGCTCGCCGCGGTACGAACTTTTTGGGTTGATCGGTGCACTGGGGAGTTGAAGGAAAATGTCTGGTAGAAGAGGGCATTTATGCGACCCATTATGCGGAAGCATAATCAGTCTGCGGGCCGCAGAATGGCCGCAGAGTTAGACAGTCATTTAGGCCATTTTTGGATGTCATTTTCACGGCCCATTATGCAACCGCAAAACGATTTCGCGGGCCGCACTCTAATCGCATATCCAGCTTTGAAATTTTACGTAGGAAGGTTCTGCGGTGCATTATGCGACTGCAGAACAGGTCTGCGGACCGCGTAATTGCCACAAAGTAGGGAAGCCAGCCTAATTCTGGAGGGCCATTTTGTGGCCCATTTCGCGAGCCGCAGAAGCATTTCGCGGTCGCATATGCGATCACATATCCTATTTTGGAGCTTTATTTTTGTGTTTTTATAACCCGACCCCCTTTTCATAAAACACTATTGGGGGTCATTTTAAAAAGAAAAATCTATATTTTAGAGAGAGGGGAAGGTGTTCTAGAGTGAGAAGAGGAATTCTAAGTCTTTTGTTCATCAATCTTTGCTCAAACCTTGAAAATTTCTCTAGGGTGACTCACATGGTATTCAACCAAAAGGTAAGATTCTACTCCCTGCCCTTAAAATTTGAGATTTAACTGAAAATAGGTAACAAACCAAATAATTCTTGGGTGTGGGAGTGGTTTATTATGCATGTATGTACTATCTAGGGTTGTGGGATGATTGTTGGGCTCAATTGGGTCGATTTTGGGTAATGAAATAGGGGAATCAACCATAGGACGACCTTGAGATCACAATGGCCACCTAATGTTTAATAAAATGCTTAAATGAGTCGGCATACCGCTTTGTGTAGGAAACGGGTATATTTGTTACACCTCCACCTACACATATTAGGGTGAGGTGGCAGGGCCGCTTTGTGTAGATGTTGGTATTGTTGTTATACCCCCACCCGCACATATTTGGGTGAGGCGACGGGGTCGCTTTGTGCAAGTGTTGGTATCATTGTTGCACCTCCACCTGCATACGTTGGGGTGAGGCGGCGGTGACGCTTTGTGTAAAGATGGTTACAGAGGTTCTTGTATTAAAAATTTATTAAATGATATGGACAACCCTTGATAAATCTTCTTTGGCTTTAACGGCTATCTATGTTATTCTATTGTCACCCTGACTCATCATATTTATATGCTAGTTCCAAGTTCATGATAAGGTGTTTGGTTTTCATACTAGTACTATTCGGCATGTACTAACGTCCCTTTTATCGGGGGTGCTGCATCTTTAATAAGTGCAGGTTATTCCACAGCGGAGGATACTAACCAGTGATAGCAGTACTTAATCGTCCCAGCTGACTTGGTGAGCCCCATCTCATTCCGGGGTTGTACATCTTTTGTTTTGTGTGTATTACTAAATTGTGAGGTATAGTCGGGGCCTTATTTCCAGCACTATCATCGTATTCTATGGTATCTATTAAAGGCTCCGTAGACATAATGTGGGTGGTATGTTGGCATGGGGAAAGTCAAACTAGAAATGTTGAAATTTATCATGTTCCACATTAAACCATGAAAAAACATGTATTTTGGAAGCTCTTAAAGGATGTACAACAACAACAACCCAGCATAATCCCACTAATTGGGTCTGGGGAGGGGTAGTGTGTACGCAGACCTTACCCCTACCATGAGGTAGAGAGGCTGTTTCCAATAGACCCTCGGCATCCTTCCCTCCAAGAACTCCCCACCTTGCTTTTGGGGTGACTCGAACTCACAACCTCTTGATTGGAAGTGGAGGTTGCTTACCATCAAAGCAACCCCTGATGTAACTGCTGATAATGAATTAGTGTTGATGTTTACTTGATCCTGCTCCCAGCCTGATTAATGAATTGAATTTTATTTTTATTCATGAGTAGGTCTGGGTAGAAGGTATTGTACATGCTTGCTTGGCCGGGTAATCTCGGCTGAGTGCCGGTCGCGCTCCTCGAGTTATGGGCATGACAAACTTGGTATCAGAGCCTAAGTGTCCTAGGATGTCTCAGAGCCGTGTCTCGTAGAGTCCTTCTTATCGGTGTGTTGTCGACCACATCTATAAGTTGGAGGCTACTTGGACATTTAGGAATAATACCCTTCTTTGATGTTCTTGATCGTGCGATTAAGCTGATTTTAAGATTGTTCCCCCTTTAACTCATATATTGCTCTAACTTTCAGTAAATGGCGCATAAGAAGATGGCCAGAATTGGACAAGGAGCCGATGTTACCCCTGGAGTGGTAGGTGATTTTATCATTGATGATGCATGTGAATACCCGAGGGGTAAGGATATTCCCCCAGTTACTACACCGCCTGCTTCTACTATTCCTGCTCAGGCTGCACCAGTTCCTACACATGATGAGGGTACGACGAATCCTCCAACCGATATTTTGGTTCCACCTCCAGCCCCGGCTTCCGGTCCCAGTGTTTCTGATGAGGATCTCAAGGAAGACATAAAGATGTTATCTCAAATAATGGCTTCCCAGTCCTAGAGGTCGAATGTTGCCCCCACATCTTCTAGTCAGCAAGGGTACTCTATCGGTTCTAGTGTTAACAGGTTTCTTCAGCTAGATCCTCCAGTGTTCACGGGTACTGATCCCGAGGAGGATCCCCAAATTCCATCGATGAGAGGCACAAGACCCTCAGAGTTATGCGTGATACGGAGACATAGGGAGTGGATTTGGCCTCCTACTATCTAAAGGGTATGGCCTATTCTTGGTTTGAGATGTGGGAGGACTCCCATGAGGAGGGGAGCCCTCCGACAAGGTGGAGTGAGTTTGCGGATGCTTTCATGGATCATTTCTTGCCTTTCGATACTAAGGCAGCTTGTGCCTCAGAGTTCGAGAACCTAAAATTGGGTAGCATGAGTGTGGGGGAGTACCATATAGAGTTTGCGCACTTTTCCAAGTATGTTATTCACATGTTGCCCACTATGGAGGCCAGGGTGCAGCGGTTTGTACAATGCCTTAGCCCCTTTGTTATTAATGGGGCCGCTATAGCTGCCTTGAATTCTGACATGAACTATGGGAAGATGGTAGCATTTTCTTAAGCTACAAATAACTGTAGTTGAAGAACAGAATGGAGCATGAGGGTAACAACAAGGCCCGATCCGCGGGAAACTTTGGTGGTTCTTCCAGTGGTGGTGGTGGTAGGTCGGCATTCATAGGAGGGTTAGTAAGGCCATCTCATTCTTCCGCCCAGTCTTCGATGAGTGCCTAGCCATCAGGGCCTAGTCAACAGTAGTGGAGTTATTTTAGGCCCAATCAGGGCAAGAGGGGACCCCACCAGCAGGGTCGCCCAAGAGGGATATTTCAGTAGGAGAGGAGACCCTCATGACCTAAGTGTGGGATGATGCATTTTGGGGTCTGCTACATAGACCTACCTATATGCTATGAGTGCGGTATGAGGGGTCACATTCATAGTGATATCCGCTCGTATCGTCGTACCATGGGCAGAGGTACGGCGTAGACATCTAGTTCTTTAGCTACTACATATAGCATCTCCTCCGGCTCGAGGCACGCCAGCGCCCGCAAGGCGTGGTGCAGCTAGGGGTGGTACCCAAAGCTCAGAAGTGCCTAGCAGATATTATGCCATGCGGAGGCGGCATGATTTAGAGGCTTCTCCAGATGTTGTCCCAGGTATATTGACAGTCCAATCTCGTGATGTGTATGCTCTTATTGATTCCGGTTCCACTTTGTCCTATGTTACTCAGGTTGCTATGGAATTTGGGATAGAACCGGAATAGCTTCATGAGTCGTTCTCTATATCTACTCTAGTTGGTGAGTCTATTATGGCCGTGCGGGTTTATACGGATTGTATTGTCTCTGTGCGTTATCGGGACACCATGGTCGATCTCATAGAATTGGGGATGGTTTCTTTTGATGTGGTCATGGGGATGGACTGGCTTTATTCTTGTTTTGCTAAGCTTGATTGCCGAACCAGGACTGTTAGGTTCAAGATCCCAGATGAACCAGTCATTAAATGGAAGGGGGTTGATGTGGTGCCAAAGGGTATGCTTATTTCTTACGTTAAGGCCACGAAGATGATTAACAAGGGAAGTGTCTACCACTTGGTCCGGGTTACGGATCGATGCTGAGGCACCTACACTTGAGTCTGTGCTAGTTGTGAATGAATTTTTGGACTCTTTCCTACTGAGCTCCATGGATTCCACCAGACAGAGAGATTTATTTTGGGATTGCTGTGTTGTCAGGCATAAAACTTATATCTATTCCACCTTATAGAATGGCACCGGTAGAATGGATGGAACTAAAGGAACAATTGAAGGATTTTCTAGAGAAGGGTTTCATCCAACCGAGTGTGTCACCTTGAGATGCACTGATTTTCTTTGTACGAAAGAAAGATGGGTCATTAAGGATATGTATTGACTACCGGTAGCTCAACAAAGTCACAATAAAAAATAAGTACGCACTACCAAAAATAGATGATTTGTTTGATCTGTTACAGGGTGCTTGGTACTTCTCCAAAATTGATTTATGGTCCGGGTATCACCAATTGAAGATCAGGGAACAGGATATTCCGAAAACAACTTTTAGGACTCGTTATGGGCATTTTGAATTTCTGGTAATGTCTTTTGGGCTAACAAATGCTCCGACAGCTTTCATGGATCTGATGAATCGGGTTTTCAAGCCTTTTCTTGACTCATTTGTGATATAGTTCATTGATTATATTCTTGTATATTCACGAAGTTGAGAGGACCATGCCAATCATCTCAGGGCAATTCTACAGACACTTCATTATCACCAATTGCATGCGAAGTTTTCAAAATGAGAATTTTGGCTTGAATCTGTCACATTCTTGGGTCATATCGTCTCCTGAGAAGGAATTAAGGTTGATCCTCAGAAGGTTGTAGCTGGGATGAATTGGCCTAGACCTATAACTCCAATAGAGATTCGTAGTTTCTTGGGATTAGCGAGGTATTACAGAAAGTTTGTGGAGGGGTTCTCTACTCTTGCCTCTCCAATGACTAAGTTGACGCAGAAGGCCATCATGTTTCAATGGTCTGATGTTTGTGAAAGGATCTTCCAGGAGTTGAAATCAAGATTGACTATGGCACCGGTGTTTAACCTACCTGAGGGTACAGATGGATTCGTGGTATATTGTGATGCTTCAAGGATCGGGCTTGGGTGTGTATTAATGCAACATGGCAAGGTTATAGCTTATGCTTCTAGGCAACACAAGAATCATGAAAAGAACCATCCAACGCATGACTTAGAACTTGCGGCGGCGGTTTTTGCATTGATGATTTGGCGTTATTATTTGTATAGGGTCCACATGGATGTATCCACGGACCACAAAAGCCTTCAATATATTTTCAAACAAAAGGAGCTAAATCTGAGACAGTGAAGATGACTTGAGTTACTCAAAGATTACAACGTCAATATTCCATATCATCCGGGGAAGGCTAATGTTGTGGCGGATGCTCTTAGCCGGAAATCTATGGGCAGTTTGGCTCATTTGGAGGTATATCAGTGGCCGTTGGCCAAGATAGTTCACCAGTTAGCTAGTTGGGAGTTCGTCTTGCAGACTCTAGTGAAGAAGGGGTAATTGTGCAAAATAGGGCTGAATCATTGCTTGTTGTGGAAGTCAAAGAGAAGAAAATAAAACGATCCATTGTTGGTACAATTGAAGGAGGGGGTTCATATACATAAAACTATGGCTTTTTCTCTTTGCATGGATGATGGTACAGTGAGGTACCAAGGGCAGCTATGTGTTTCAAATGTAGATGGTCTCCGGGAAAGAATCACGACCAAGGCTCACACTTCTAGTTATTCTGTGCTTCCGGGCTCTACAAAGATGTATCATGATCTCAAGGAAGTCTACTGGTGGAATGACATGAAGAGAAATGTGGTGGACATTGTGGAAAGATTCCTGAGTTGTCAGCAAGGGCCGAACACCAACGGCCTGGTGGGTTGGCACAAAACATAGAAATGCCATTGTGGTGGGACTATCGCGCACTCCGCGCAAGTTTGACTCAATTTGGGTGATTATGGATTGACTTACAAAATCAACACACTTCTTGCCAGTTAAATCTACTGACATAGCGAAACAATATGTTTAGTTGTATATCAAGGAAATAGTCAGGTTGCATGGCACTCATGTTTCTATCATTTAAGATCGAAGGGCACAGTTCACGGCCAATTTTTGTAAGAAGTTCCAGCAAGGTTTGGGTACTCAGGTGAATCTTAGTATAAACTTTGATCCACAAACCGATGGGTAAGCAGAGCGGACTATTCATACGCTTAAGGATATGTTGTGTGCTTGTGTTCTTTACTTTAAGGGTAGCTGGGATGATCATTTGCCACTCATAGAAATTTCTTACAACAACAACTATCATTAGTATTCACATGGCACCATTTGAGGCATTATATGATAGGAGATGTAGATCTCCCATTGGGTGGTTCGAGATTAGGAAGCTGGGTTGATAGGACCAGACCTCGTGACTCATGATATGGAGAAGGTTAAGATCATTAAGGATCGGTTGAAAACTACTCAGAATCGTCAGAAGTCCTATTCGGATGTTTGTCGCAGAGATTTAGAGTTCAAAGAAGATCATTGGGTATTCTTGAAGGTTTCCCCCATGAAGGGTATAATGCGGTATGAAAAGAAAGGTAAATTGTGTCCGAGGTATGTCGGGCCATACATAATCATTCAGAGGATTGGACAGGTGGCGTACAAGCTTGAGCTACCACCTGAAATGTCATTAGTCCACCCGGTAATGTCATTAGTGCACCCGATAATGTCACTAGTTCATCCGGTATTCCATGTGTCTATGTTGAAGAAGGTAGATGGAGATCCGTCGGCTATTGTTCCATTTGAGACTATTGAGGTTAATGAAGAACTGACCTATGAAGAAACTCTAGTTGCCATCCGTGATAGGCATGTCCGAAAGCTAAGAAATAAAGAAATTTCCTCCGTGAAAGTGTTATGGCTAAACCAGTAGGTTGAAGAGGACACCTGGGAGGCCGAGGAAGAAATGCAAAAGAAGTACCATCACTTGTTTTTATAGCTATGTAATAGTTTCTATGAAATTACTGCCTATGAACTATGTATGTCTTGTACACTTTATGTTCAAGGTGTTTCCTTTCTAGTAATATATTGCTTATGAGGCCACAATTGGTGTTGTTTCATATTGTGTTGCATCGTTGGTTTATGTACATGCTTTTAGGATTGGTTTCTAGGATTCTCTGATAGATGGATAGGCCCAGTTACTAGGGAAACTCTGCCAAATATTTTTGGAAATTTGGACAGTTAGAAAACAATTGGGACTGCTAGTGTGTGAAATAACAACTGGGACATGATGAGTTCTAAGGACAGATTTAGACCCTCATTCGAGGATGAATGATCTTAAGTGGGGGAGGATGTAAGGCCCCGTAAGATTTTTCCTAAAAATCGGGATTTCATGGTGCCACAGAACAGGTCTGCGCACCGCATAACGGTCGCAGAGTGGGGCAAGCCAACCCAGTTCCGGAGGGCCATTTCGTGGCATATTAAGTGAACCGCAGAAGCATTTCGTGGTCGCATATGCGACCGCAGATCCCTTTTCAGAGCTTCATTTTTGGGTTTTTACATCCCAATCCCCTTTTCATAAAACACTATTGGGGGTCATTCTAAAAAGAAAAATCTATATTTTAGAGAGAGGGGAAGGTGTTCTAGAGTGAGAAGAGGAATTCTAAGTCTTTTGGTCATCCATCTTTGCTCAAACCTTGAATGTTTCTCTAGGGTGACTCACAAGATCTTCAACCAAAAGGTAAGATTCTACTCCCTAGCCTTCAATTTCGAGATTTAAATGAAAATAGGTAACAAACCAAACAATTCTTGGGTGTGGGAGTTGTTCATTATGCATGCATGTACTTTCTAGGGTTGTGGGATGATTGTTGAGCTCAAATGGGGTAGATTTTGGGTAATGAAATAGGGGAATCAACCATAGGAGGACCTTGAGATCACAATGACTACCTAGTGTTTGATAAAATGCTCAAACGAGCTAGAATCATGAACTCCTTCCTAATTTATGTTCAATCTTGCTATATCTCTAAATAGATCAAACTTGCTAGGATTCCAGAACTGTGTAGTGAATTGAGGAAAAACTCAAAGAGAGGTATGATGGCTAAACTCTTCTTTAAGAATTGAACCCACATCACCCTTTTAAATTCCAGGATGTTTATTATAAGTTTGTTATTCCGAATAATCTTTGTGACAAAATATATGATCGATTCGTGATGAAATGCTCTTATTATGATGTGTTATTGATTAAGGACGTGCTCCAAACTACGGATTATGTATCTACATGTTATAATTCCAAGTCGTATTACATATGAAAATTATTATGCCAAATAGTTTAGAGATTATAATTGGTATTGTTGTTACACCTCCACCCTCGCATATTGGGGTGAGGCCACAGGGCCGCTTTGTGTAGGAAATAGGTATTGTTGTTACACCTCCACCAACACATATTGGGGTGAGGTGGCAGGGCCTCTTTGTGTTAATGTTGGTATTGTTGGTACACCCCTACCCGCACATATTTGGGTGAGGCGGCAGTGCCGCTTTGTGTAAGTATTGGTATCGTTGTTGCACCTCCACCTGCATACATTGGAGTGAGGCGACGGGGCCGCTTTCTGTAAAGATGGTTACAGAGGTTCTCGTCTTAAAAAATTATTAAATGATATGGACAGCTCTTGATAAATTTTCGTTTGCTTTAACGACTATCTATGCTATTATATTGTCGCCCTGACTCGTCATATTTATGTTGTAGTTCCAAGTTCATGATTAGGTGTTTTGTTTTCATACTAGTACTATTCGGCATGTACTAATGTTCCTTTTGCCGGGGGCGCTGCATCTTTAATGGATGCAGGTGGTTCCACAATGGTGGATACTGACTAGTGATAGCGGTACTCAATCTTCCCAACTTACTTGGTGAGCCCCATCTCATTCCGGGTTTGTACATCTTTTGTTTTGTGTGTATTATTATGTTTTGAGGTATAGCCCGGGCCTTATTGCCAACACTATCACCGTACTCTTTTGTATCTATTAGAGGCTCGGTAGATATAGTGTGGGCGGTATGTTGGCATGGGAAAAGTCAAACTAGAAATGTTGTAATTTGTATCACATGTTCCACATTAAATCATGAAAAATTATGTATTTTGGAAATTCATAAAGGATGTAACTACTGATAATTAATTATTGTTGATGTTTACTTGATCCTCCTCCTTGCCAAATTAATGAATTGAATTTTATTGTTACTCATGAGTAATTCTGGTGTCACGAGCCAAATCGATGGGCCACGACGGGTGCCCAAGCCCTACCTGTCGAACACCCTTAAGCATGCGTCTGCGATATAAACAATAATAACATCTGTAAATATCCTGCTGAATCACCATAATAACATACGTGAGGGAAACCTATCCAAAAGACATATATACATATTCGTGCGCAATACGTAGGGCGAGCCGACAAGACTGCTATAGACAACTATATATCCAAAAGTGGAAGCCGACAAGGACACATATTATCCAACTATACATAACTGTCTACGGACCTCTAACAGAATATATAACTGTACAAAGATGGGACTGGTCCCTGTCATACCCATATATGTATACAAACATATCATACCAAAATACAAAGCAACTCCAGATTAAATGGAGCACACCAACTCTCGTTGATCAAGGATACTAAGAAGGGGGGCCGTCAGCTTATCTACCTGCACCTGCGGGCATGAAACACATGCCCTAGGAAATAGGGCATCGGTACGAATAATGTAGTGAGTATGTAAAGCATGAAAATCAGTACATAAAAGACAAAGATGTAACATGGAATAAATAATTCCGTCTGTGCGTCAAAATAACATTGTAAATACTGAAACATTTATAATGTCATATACGTGCTTATAAATGTCGCGTCAGGCATAGGTATAGGTGTACATAACATCATCAAGCTTCTGAGGGCATCCCATCATATCATCTCGGCCACTGTGGGCAAAATCATCAACATATACCAGCTGTTCAGGTGGTGGTGCGTATATAATGCCGTAACCTTTTCCTGTATCCCATATACATATAATATACACGTATATGATGCCATCTTGGTCATTGGTCAATGTACATGTATAAATGAATGAAATGCATAAAACAAATATTTTAATAATATCAATATACCTTTCGGATAAACTTTATGAACTACGTATTATTCTGAGACCTATGAACAGAAGATATAATAATATGTCACATGGAGAATTAAGAACATAGACACCCCTAGTATTTTTACGAATAGAGTTGTTTTTGAAAGTTGTGTGTTTGCTTGTTTCTTTTGTATCATGTCAAAAAGAAAGAAGGGATAGCCTTAACATACCTTAATTGCTCATAAGAACTCGAGAAAGTCATCGATGAACATATTCTAACAGAATTATCCTCAAGGTGTTGGCATAAATTCCCAAAATGAATGAGCTAATCCTTAACTAAGGGTGTTGAACGTTTGTTAATTCCTTCTTCACACCAAATGAAGGGTGAATATTATAATAGCCTTTCCAAAAATGAGAGCAAAAGGTCATTAAATGTTTGGCTTCCACCTGGCAATGTATTGGCGGTGGGAGTACTACATTTATGACAAATAATGCTTATTAAGACAAAAATATATATACCACATTTAAGTACTTAATGTATATAAAATTTATTTACTTCCCATATTTAACCAATTAGCCACATAATAATTTCTATGTCTCATTTCACTTAAATACTAGTATACTTCATATACCTTACTATCATTGTCATGTGGTATAGCACTAATCCATAAATATGGGGTATTATATCTTGGACCATATTTTATCCCAAATTGACCACCTTCAATGGAACTCATTTTCTTTGATATGTTTACCCTTTCACCTTCACAGCACTTACTTATCGCTTGTTATAAATAGCATAAATGCTTATAACCTCTAGATAATCTCATCCCCGAGTCTACATCGATTAACTGAAGACGAAACTTTAACATACGAAAACAAAAGATGTAACATCCTTCCCCCCTTAGTAACATTCGTCCTCGAATGCTTAACTCCTCAGGATCTATATACATTTTGGCAGAGTCTCCTTTGTAAAAGTACTACTATCAACCCTTTCTCTATAAAACTCAATAATTCAATGCCACATATGACCATAATCATAAATAACGACAATGGACTCACATGACCAATGATAATAACTGACACAAGAATCCATACACGTACATTAAGGTTGTGATGTCTCAGTCGGATCCTTATCTTGAAGAGGAGATAAGTAAGGATATCTACACTTCATGTCTTCTTTGTCCTCCCAAGTCATTTCTTCTACATTGTTGTTTCTACAAAGTACTTTCACCGAAGCTACGTCGTTTGTCCTCAATCTTCGAACTTGTCTATCTAATATAGCCATCGGAGTTTCCTCATATGATAGTTATTATGTGACCTAAACATCGTCAACTGATACAACCCTGGAAGGATCTCCGATACATTTATGAAGCATCGACATATGAAATCATGGATGCACAGACTCCAAGTCAGAAGGCAAGTCTAACTCATATGCTACCTGGCCTACCTTGCGCGTGATCTTATACGGTCCAATATACCAAGGGCTAAGTTTTCCTTTGTTTTCAAACCTCATAATGCCTTTCATTGGTGATACCTTTAGGAATACCCAATCGTCAACCTGAAACTCCACATCTCGCTGTCGATTATCCGCATAAGACTTCTAACGGTTTGAGCTGCTAATAGCCTTTCCTGTATAATTTTAATTTTCTCGATTGCCTGTTGTACTAATTCTAGTCCTACTAATATAGTTTCCCTAACATCGGACCATCCTATAGGCGACCTACACTTCCATCCGTATAGAGCTTTATATGGAGCCATCTTAATACTGGAATGATAGCTATTATTATATGCGAACTTAATAAGCGGCAGATGATCATCCCAACTTCCCCTGAAGTCTATCATACAAGCCCGTAACATATCCTCAAGTGTCTGAATAGTACGCTCAGCTTGTCCGTCTGTCCGGGGATGAAATGTTGTACTAAGACATACCTAAGTCCCCAATCCTTTTTGGAAAGACCTCTAGAAATTAGCTGTAAATTGAGCTCCTCTATCCGAGATAATAGATATAGGGACACCATGAAGTCGTATTATCTTCTTAATGTAAAGCCTTGCATAATCATCTGCGGAATATGTAGTCCTAACGGGCAGAAAATGGGTTGATTTTGTAAGTCTATCAACAATCACCCATATAGAATCGAACTTACGATGGGTACGAGGTAAGCCTACGATGAAATCTATATTGATTACTTCCTACTTCCAAGTCGGAATCTCCATAGCCTGCAATAATCCAACGGGTTTTTGATGCTCAATTTTGACCTAGTGGTAGTAAGGGCACTGAGCAATGAATTCTGCTATATCCTTTTTCATTCTGTGCCACCAATATATTTCCATGATATCATGATATATCTTTGTTGCTCCTGGATGAATGGAATAATGAGATTAGTGAGTTTCTCCCATGACCTGTCGACGCAGCCCTGCAATATTAGGGACACATAATCGTCCTCGATATATGAGGACCCCATCTTCTGTAATCTCAAATGGTGTCTTCTCCTTCTGAGGGGTTGTATCCTTATAATGAGCTTACACAGGATCCTCGTACTGGCGTTCCTTCACTTCAGTTACTAAAGAGGATGTTGTCGTGTCCTGAATAGTAATTCCGATATTACCTGAATCCAATAATCGAACTCCAAGATTGGCTAGCTGATGAATCTCATGGGCTATTCTCCACTTCTCTGGTTGTAAATATGATAGGCTACCCATAGATCTACGACTGAGGGTGTCGACTACTATGTTCGCCTTCCCTGGATGGTAAAGATATCAAGGTCATAGTCTTTAAGTAGCTCCAACCATCTCCTTTGACGCAAATTCAATTGCTTTTGCTTGATGATATACTGGAGGCTCTTATGATCCGTATAAATATCAACATGAATGCCATCCAAGTAGTGCCTCCACATCTTTAGCGCATGAATCACCGCGGCTAACTCTAAATCGTGGGTCTTGCAATTCTTCTCGTGCCTTCTTAGTTATCTAGAAGCATAAGCTACAACCTTACCATGCTGCATCAGTACACAACCCAATCCAACCTCCAAAGCGTCAGAATAGATAACATAACCATCTGTCCCTTCTGGGAGTGTTAGAACCAGTGCTGAAGTTAATTTTTCCTTAAATGCTTGGAAAATCTGTTCTCAAGCATCCGTCCATTGAAACTTTGCTCCCTTTTGAGTCAACTTTGTCAAAGGTGCTGAAAGAGAAGAAACTCCCTCTACAAATCTCCTGTAGAAACCTGCCAAATAGAGAAAGCTAGGAACCTCTGTCGGTGTCGTGGGTCTAAGCCAAGTCTTTACTGCCTCAATCTTTTGTGTATCAACCCAGATACCTTCACTTGAAATAACATGCCCAAGGAAAGCTACATAACTCAACCAGAATTCATACTTAAAAATTTTGGAATACAACTTTCCTTTTGTAGAACTCTGAGCACAGTACGCAAATGATCTGCATGATCAGCCTCTGAATGCGAATACACTAATATATCATCAATAAATACAATTACAAATAGATCTAGAAAGGGTTTGAACACACGGTTCATCAAATCCATGAATACTGCTAAGGCATTAGTCAAACCGAATGACATAACACGAAACTCAAAGTGCCCGTATCTGGTCCTGAATGCTTTCTTTGGAATATCTTTCTCCTTAACCCTTACCTGATGGTACCGGACCTCAAGTCTATATTCGAGAAACACTTGGCACCTTGCAACTGATCAAATAAATCATCAATCCTCGGGAAGGGGTACTTATTCTTGATCGTTACATTATTCAACTGTCTGTAGTCTATACACATCCGTACGAAACCATCTTTCTTCCTCACAAATAACATAGGTGCTCCCCACGGTGATGTACTAGGCCTGATAAAGCCCTTTTCAAGAAAGTCGTTTAGTTGTTCCTTCAACTCTTTCAACTCTGCTGTGGCCATTCTATATGGAGGAATAGATATTTGTTGAGTATCTGGTAGTAGGTCAATAGAAAACTCAATTTCTCGGTCTGGCGGAAGACCTGGAAGTTCATCGGGAAACTCATTAACCACAGGAATAGATTGAATGGTTGGTGACTCTACTTTCACACCCGGAACCCGAACTAAGTAATAAATATAGCCCTTTCTAATCATCTTCCTTGCCTTGAGATAGGAAATAAACCTACCTCTCGGTGACGCCGTATTACCTTTCCACTCCAAAACAGGCTCCCTTGGAAATTGGATTCGGACCATCTTTGCTCTACAATTAATATTGGCATGACAAGAAGCCAACCAATCCATACCCATTATAACATCAAATTCTACCATATCTAACTCGATTAGGTCCGCTACTGTAGATCGACTATGAACTACTATTATACAATCTCTATATACTCGCCTAGCTATCACTAAGTTCCCAACACGTGTATACACCTCAAAAGGTTTAACCAATTTAGGTTTTATTCCAAACTTACTAGCAACCAACGGAGTAACATATGATAAGATGGAATCTGGGTTAATTAGTGCATATACATCATATGAGGAGACTGATGATATATACCTGTAACAACATCAGGTGATAATTCTTGATCCTGTCGTCCTGCTAATGCATAAATGCGGTTTTGAGGACCGCTCGAGCTAGATGTTTTGCCTCTGCCTCTACCATGATCGATTGGTGCTTGTTAACCTTGCCTAGGGGGGCATACTAATGATGATGAACCAGCTACAAATCCCGCTCGCGGAGCTATGCTTGCATCACCTCTCGTCGGACAATCCCGCATAATGTGGCCCTGATAACCACAAGTATAACAAACACCCAACCCCATACAGCATTGCCCGGCATGCTGCTTACCATACTCAGCATATCGCGGCAAGGGAGGCCTCATCTAACTTGACCCACCCCTATACTGAGAACTTGAGGCCCTGGAATTCTGACCAGGCCCTGAATATGTGTAACGATCAAATCTCTTATCGCTAAACTGAGGGGGTGCACTAGTCGATGGCTGGGCTAGATACCTCGGGTATTGTTGTCTCTAACCACCTCGAAACTCACGAAAAGGATCCAAAGACCTCGCTCTCTTATTTTGGGCCCTATCATGCTTACGATCGGCCCTCTGTTTCTACTTACGCTCCTCTACACCCTAAGCGTATGCTTGAATACGAGTAATATCCATGTCTGACTAAACTGAGACCAATATACAATCGTTAAGCAAGTGCGGCTCTAACCCCATCACGAACCGGTGAACCCGATCCTCCATCTTAGATACAACAATGGGAGCATACCTAGCCAATGAATCAAACTTAAGATTGTACTCCCGAACACTCATGTTACCCTGCCGAAGGGTCCAGAACCTATCAACTCTGGCCCGTATAAGCTATAGTGGAAGATAATGACGAAGAAAAGCCTCTGTAAACTCCTACAATACTGCTGGAGGGGCATCCTCACCTCTGGACAGCTCCCAAGACTCGTACCAATTAACTGCAACATCCTGAAGTCTATAGAAAGCTAGCTCAACTGACTCAGTCGCAGTGGCATTCATTAACCTCAATGTCCTCTACATTCTATTGATTAATACCTGTGGGTCTTCGTTTGAATCTGCCCCAATGAATACCGGAGTGTCCAAATTAATGAAATCACGAACCCTCGCACTGACAGACCTATCTGCATCATCAATACCTACTTCCTGACGCCGAGCCTGTGCAGCTACTAATCGAGTTAATAGCTGAATAGCATCTCTCATCTCCTGACCCGGTGCATCTGGCTGAGGAGTGGAACGTACATGGGCGGGCGCTGGAGCTGGTGCCCCTCGAAGCTCTTCTGGAGTGGGCGGGGTATATGAAGTCTGAGATGGAATCTCACTATGAGACTTTCCCCGAGCCCTGGTAACTCGTAGCGCTCAGCTAGTAGTCTCGCCAGCCACAGACTTATCCTTCTATGCGGCTGTAGTCTTTGGAGGCATCGCTGAAAATATAACATATCATTAGGAACATGAATTCTTATATTGCACGATCTAAGATAAGAAGAGAGGATAACATCCTATATGTCCTGTAGCCTCATATCTATAAGTGTGGTGCACAACACACCTATAAACAAGACTATACTAGATATGGTCTGTACACAACCCTAGGACAGAACTACTCTGATACCACTTTTGTCACGACCCAAACCGATGGGCCGCGATGAGTGCCCGAGTCCTACTTGTCGAACACCCTTAAGCATGCGTCTGGGATATAAACATGAATAACATCCATCAATATCCTGCTGAATCACAATAATAACATACGTGAGGGAAACCTATCCAAAAGACATATATACATATACTTGCAGAATACGTAGGGCGAGCCGACAAGGCTGCTATAGACAACTATATATCCAAAACTGGAAGCCGACAAGGCCACATACTATCTAACTATACATAACTATCTACAGACCTCTAACATAATATACAATTGTACAAGGACGGAACTGGTCCCCGTCCTACCCATATATGTATACGAACATATCGTACCAAAATACAAAGTAGCTCCGGATCAAATGGAGCACACCAACTCTCGCTGATCAAGGATCCTAAGAAGGGGAATCGTCGGCTTGTCTGCCTGCACCTGCGGGCATGAAACGGAGGTCCCGAGAAATAGGCGTCAGTATGAATCATGTACTTAGTATGTAAGGCATGAAAATCAGTACATAAAAGACATAGATGAAACATGGAATAAAGAATTATGCTTGTATGTCAAAATAACTTTGCAAATGCAGAAACATTTATACTCTCATGCACGTGCGTATAAATGTTATATCATGCATAGGTATAGGTGTACATAATATCATCAAGCCTCTGAGGGCATCCCATCATATCATCCCGGCCACTGTGGGAAAAATCATCAACATATACCAGCTGATCAGGTGGTGGTGCGTATATAATGCCGTAACCTTTTTCCGTATCCCATATTCATATAATATACGCGTATATAATGCTATCTTAGTCATGGGTCAATGTACATGAATAAATGAATGAAATGCATAAACAAATATGTTAATAATATCAATATACCTTTCGGATAAACTTTATCAGCTACGTATTATTCTGAGACCCATGAACAGAAGATTAATAATATGTCATATGGGGAATCAAGAACATAGACACCCCTAGTACTTTTATGAATAGAGTCACGTCTCTTTTGTATCATTTGGATCATGCCAAAAACAAAGAAGGGATAGCCTTAACATACCTTAATTGCTCATAAGAACTCGAGAATGTCGTATAAGAACATTCAAACTTGGATCATATTCCAATAGAATTATCCTCAAGGTGTTGGCATGAATTCCCAAAATGAATGAGTTAATCCTTAACTAAGGGTGCTAAAACATTTGTTAATTCCTTCTGGGTGCTAAAACATTTGTTAATTCCTTCTTCACACCAAATGAAGGGTGAATGTTATAAAAGCCTTTCCAAAATTGAAAGCAAAAGGTCATTAAATGTTTGGCTTCCACCTGGCCATGTATTGGCGGTGGGAGTCTTACATTTATGACAAATAATGCTTACTAAGACAAAGGATATATACCACTGTAATGACCCGGTCGGTCATTTTGAGAATTTAAGTTCTGTTCGGCGGCATAAGGTCTTGTACAATTTCATATTATGTGTATCGACTTGCGTGCGTTGTTGGATTCAGTTATTGGATGATTCAGAGTCGAATTGGAAGAAGGATTCTAGCTTTGAAAGCTTAAGTAGTGAGAATTTGACAGGAATTTGATGTTTGTGTGAAACGGCTATGGAATGGGTTTTGGATGATCTCAACAGCTTTGTATGGTGATTTTGAACTTAGGCATGCGTCCGGAATTGTATTTGTAGGTCCGTAGGGTAATTTGAGGCATTTCGACAAAAAGTTGGAAAAGTTGAAGTTGGAGGATGGAGAATTTTGACCCATAGTTGACTTTGGTGATATCGGGGTCGGAATGCGATTCCGAGAGTTGGAGTAGCTCTGTTATGTTATTTGGTACTTGTCTGTAAAATTTGATGTTATTCTAGGGTGGTTTGATAGGTTTCGTCACAAGGGTTAGAAGTTGGAAGAATTAGAAGTTCATAAGTTCGATTCATGTGCGATTCATAGTTTTGTCATTGTTTGATGTTATTTGAGGTCCCGAGTGAGTCCGTGTTAGGTTATAGAACTTGTTGGCATGTTTGGACGGGGTCCCGGGCGCCCCGGGCGTGTTCCGGTCGAGTCTTTGGATGTTTTTCCTAGTTTTAGCAGGTGTGGTTCTGATGTCTCGCACCTGCGACACTTTGGAGCGCAGGTGCGGCTCCACTTCTGCGTGAGCCTGGTCGCTTCTGCAATCTTTGAGATCTTGGAGCTAGCCCGCTTCTGCCGATGTTGGCACGCAGGTGCGAAGGCCGCTTATGCAGTTCTGTGACCGCATCCACGAGGAATCTCACTTCTGCGGCTTCCCTTTCGC
Organism: Nicotiana tabacum; assembly: GCF_000715075.1. NCBI lineage: Eukaryota > Viridiplantae > Streptophyta > Magnoliopsida > Solanales > Solanaceae > Nicotiana > Nicotiana tabacum. Next base: position 34,623,017 of record NC_134094.1, on the reverse strand, counting down.
TTCTGCGGTGCCGCTCGTGTGGCTGTAAATCCATAGATGCGGTCCCTATCTGGATAGCCAAGTTCGCAGATGCAGACTATTTCTCGCAAATACGACTTCGCAGATGCGGTTTCTTGTCTGCAGATGCGGAAGTCCTAGAGAACATTTAAGTTGAGGGTTGGCCATTTTTCTTCATATTTTGAGTTTTGGACTTCGATTTTGGGAGCTTCTTCTGTGGTTTTTCAAGAAAATCAATTGGGTAAGTGTTCTTCACCTAGAATCTAACATATTCCATGATTGTTTCTTCATTTTTATCATTTAAATTGTGTTTTGAGTTGAGGAAAATGTTGGTTTTTGAAGAAAGTTTTCAAAATAAAAAATCACAATTTGAGGGACGAAATGGTATCGAAATTTTATAATTATAGTATGGATGAACTCGTAACGGAATGGGTGTTCGGGTTTTGCAAAATTTGTCGCGATTCGAGGTGCGGGCTCGGGGGTCGAGTTTTGGGTCAGTTTCTAAATTTTTATAAAGATTGAGAGTTTATGATCCAGAATAGTTTCTTATGAGTTTTATTTGTACTTTGAAGTTATATTGGTTAGACTTGAGCCGTCCGGAGGTTATTTCACCCGAGGAGTTCATTATAGAGAATCAGTTGTCTTCTTTGAGGTAAGTATCTTGCCTAACCTTGTGTGGCGGAACTACCCCGTAGGATTTGAGTCTTCTATGTTGTTTGTAGTCTGTGTACGTGAGGTGACGAGTACTTTCTCGGACTTATGTTGTGGAAATTGGCCTTTTACGATTCCTAGGATCTTGTATCTATTGAAAATGTAGTTGTTCTTGCATGATTACGTTCCTTAAATACTCGTCTCGCCTTTACCTGCTTAATTAGAATTGATTGCTTCATGATTCACTCTTATTGATATTTGATTCATATGTGCCTTAATTGAGAATGTTATTCCTTCCATTGCCATGTTGCCTTCTCCCTAATTGCTTATCCCTATTTTGTATATGTTCTCCCTTATTTGAAGTTATAGTGATGTTCTTGCTGCCTGCCTTTAGTTGAATTGGCTGTACCTCTCCTGTAATTGTTCAACCTTAGAATAAGCTTAGAGTTTCTATGCCTTAGTGGACTTACCCTTATTTGGAATTATTGGACTCGTGTCAGTTCTTGTTGTTGAACCGTACAGTGTGGACAATTGTTACATGTTATTTTCTTTCTTGTTGAGCTGTTCTTATCATGCCTAGTTCTCCTTATTGTGGTTCTTCCTTGTTAACTAGTTTTACCGTTTTCTTGTTATCGAAGGTTCTTGAGTTGATTTATTTACCTTATCTTGTATTATTATCATTGTTGTTGTTGTACTCGTGGTGGTAATGCACGAGGTTTCTGCCGTGCGGTTGTGGTTATTGTGATACACGAGGTTTCTGTCGTGCGCTTGTTTATATGGGGTTGCACGAGGTTTATGCTATGCTATGGTTGCTATTGATATTTGCACATGCGGCGTGACAAGGCGGGATATATATATATATATATATATATATATATATATATATATATATATATATGGGTTGCACATATGGCGAGACAAGGTGGGAACAGTATTGTGCGCGTGTGGCGAGACAAGGCGGGCATTCACTTTACTGTTGCACACGTGGCGAGACAAGGTGGGTTGTGTTAGGGATTGAATTGTGATGACTTGTATTGGCCTGGGGGCATTCTTGTTGTTGATACTTGTGTAGTGTTACACTTACTTGTGTGAGCTTTATTTTGTGAAAGATGTGAGAAAACCTCCTACGTGTTGTCCGTTCCTATTTCTTATGCTTATTAGCTGTTTGAACTATGTTAGGACACAACCTTGAGTGTAGTTAGCCCTCTTATCAAATTAAGGGATTTTCCTTGCTATTGTTGAGTGTAGTTACTCTGGTTGTACTTGTCTCCAATGTGTGAATGACTCTAATTGGCATGTGAGTTGTCCGTGCAGTTATTAGCTGAAGTGAGGGCACAAGATGCCAAATAATAGGGTTCAGATATTGGGAACCGTGAGTTGTGATTTTTCCGAGGTTCGGTACCTCGTGGAGTTGACTAAAACCGTATGTAAAAGCAGTTGTAATTGCTGAGTTATTACTTGTCCTTGTTGTCCTTATGGTTTTTCGCCGATACTTGTTGTTTCTTCCCTTATTGAATTTACTATATTGTTAGCCTTATTGCGTAGTCTTATGTAGATGTCATTACCGTTGTTCCTATACTTATACTTGTTTTGTTCATTAGACCAGTGGGTGTCTTGACTGTTCCTCATTACTACTTCACCGAGGTTAGTCTTGATACTTACTGGGCAACGCTGTGGTGTGCTCATACTACACTTCTGCACATTTTTGTGCAGATTCCAGGTATTGCGTAGCCGGCTGATCGTTAGCTAGCAACACGGATTGCTGTTGTGGAGACTCAAGGTAAAATCTGCTACATCGTTTGCGGGTTTCGGAGTCACCGTCCTATTTTGTTCGTACACTATTTTATTTATTTTTGAACAGTTGTATTTAGAAGTTATAGTAAAAAAAAAATTGTAGAGCTTATGACTTGTATTACCGGGTTTTGGGAATATGTTTATTGTATAAAGAATTTAACTTAGAAATTTTTAGAAAGTTAAATTATTATTGTTGTATTTCCGTAAATGTTAGGCTTACCCAGTCCTTAAGACTAGGTGCCATCACGATGCTCAACGGAGAGGAAATTCGGTCGTGACAACCACATGCTTATCCCGACATTTAAGTACTTAATGTATATAAAATTTATTTTATCCCATATTTAACGAATTAGCCACATAATAATTTCTATGTCTCATTTCACTTAAATACCAGTATACTTCATATACCTTACTATTATGGTCATGTGGTATAACACTAATCTATAAATACGGGGTATTATAACTTGGACCGTATTTTATCCCAAATTGACCACCTTCAATGGAACTCATTTTCTTTGATATGTTTACCCTTTCACCTTCACGGAACTTACTTATCGCTTGTTATAAATAGCATAAATTCTTATAACCTCTAGATAATCTCATCCCCGAGTCTACGTCGATTAACTCAAGACGAAATTTTAACGTACAAAAATGCGAGATGTAACATCCGGGTAGAATGTATTATACATGCTTGCTTGGCCGGGTCATCTCGGCTGAGCGCCAGTCGCGCTCCCCATGTTTGGGGCATGACATATGTGGCCTAAGATTTGTCACCAATCCATTTAATACGTCTCTATGGCCCAAAAGCAATCATCAATTCGCTCAATACGGCTCTATGGCAATCAATCATAATATGCTTAAGTCTCAATATGCCACCATCTCCCAGTATCATAATTAAAATATAGCACGGAATATATATACAACGTGCCACAACTCAGCTCAAACCTATGTCATACAAAGGACACTAATAACATTCGAGATAAAACATATAAAAAGTGCACATGGACAGATATATAGCACGCAAATATAATATCATGACTTAAAAATACGACTACGGTTAAGGCAAATAGCTTAACATAGCAGAATTATCCCTATCATGTCTCAAACAGATAGGAAAATAGCTTAAACATTATTTTTAGCATAAATAGTAGCTCACGTAGTCATACAAGTGGAGAAAATACGGCATCAAAGAGGCATGACAGAAATACGAGGCATATAGTAGCCTAAGGTCTACATAAATCATGAAAAACAATGGTGCACGCATATACGCTCGTTACCTCGCATATGTGTCATCTCCAACATATAACAAGCCTCATAGAATACAAGGAAATACCCTCAATCCAAGCCTATGAAAGATAATTACTTCTTCCGGGCTAGTTTTCAACCTCAACTCGCATCAAAATCTCGCTCTTGCCCTCCAATAAACGCAAATCAAAGCCAAACATCATCCAAGGAAGTCAAACAATGCTATAGGAAGCAATACCAAATCCATAAAGATTCGATCTTTGAATAATTCCCAAAAAGTCGACAAATCCCACTAGTGTTTGCGTGCCCGTAATCCGAAACCAATACCAAAATCCTATGATCCATACCCTGCCGAGTCAAAATATATAATTAGTTTCCAAAACCGAGTCCAAATTGGGAGTCAAATCTGCAAAATACACTCTCTAAATTGTAGACAAAACCCCCAAATATTCTTCCTTAGATTTATAAATCAAATGTTAAAATCGAAGATAGTTTCATGAATAATAATTAAATCCAGGTTAGGAGCACTTACCCAATACATGTTTGTGAAAATTGCCTCAAATATTGCCTCAATCCGAGCTCCCAATCTCAAAATATGATGAAATAATGCTAACCCTCGAATTATATCCTTTTGCCAGTGATTTCCGCATTGCAGAAAAATTGGTCACTTCTACGACATAGCATTTGTGGCAAAATCTTCGCAGATGCTAGATCAAGTAAAGCAGCCGACCATCTCTTCTACAGAACACACCCGCATTTGCGCACGCACTTTTGCGCACACACCTTTGCATAAGCGATCCCATATCTGTGCAAATTCAATGCAGATGCGATCCACCTGGGCCACTTCCAAACCTGCTTCTTCAAACCAAAACCACGCACATGCGGCCCCGTTGGTGCAATTGCACTATATCTTTGGCAACCAGCAATGCTAGTATTCACAACCTAGCTCGGATTCAATCCAAAACACACTGAACCCCCGGGACTCTATCCAATCATACCGACAAGTCCTAATACATTATTCATGCATATTCAAGGGCTCAAAAGACGACAAATAAAATCAAATCTCAAAACAATAACAATAACAACATCAAACCCCTGATAATCCCATTAGTGGGGTTTAGGGAGGATAGTGTGTACGCAAACTTTACCCTACCTTGAGGGTGGAGAGGTTGTTTCCGATATCAAAACTAAGAATCGAAGATCAAAATCATTTTCTTAACTTGCAAACAATCCAAACTTTGCCGAACTCATTGGAGTCACACTTAAACACTCCAAATCACAACACCTCACACAAGTTCCATTCAACTAAATGAGCCTATCCAAGGTCTTAAAACCACAATGGGAGTCTAATAGCATCAAAGTCAAGTATCGGTCAAAACTATGAACTCTACAATCCTTCAAATTGCCATCTTTTGACAAATAGAGCTAAAAGCTTATTAGAACATCCAAATTCAAATATGAACATATGTCCAAGTACAAATCACTATACAAACCTATTGAAACCATCAAATCCTGGTTCCGATATAGTTTACTTATAAGTTAAACCTTGGTCGATTCTTCCAACTTAAGGCTTCCAAATTGTAAATCACCCTTCAAAATCAACCCGAACCTCTCGAGCATCAAAACAATCCGTACATGGAAGTCATAATGCATCATATGCAGTTACTCAAAGCCTCAAACCGCCAAACCAAGTGTCATAGCTCAAAACGAGCGGTCGGGTCTTTACATTCTTCCCTACTTAAACATATATTCCTCCTCAAACATGTCAAGAGTTGTTCCAAAGCTCACAAATCAGTCTATACCTCAATCTATGGGTGATCTCACATCACCTCTATCCATATATTCCTATTAACATAATCCTAACCAAAGATTATTCCTTCAACCTTAGCTTACAATCCTTAGAACCAAATTTCAACTTCTGGAACTCCCTCTAAGATTTGATTCTTATACATATACACTGTATTAATATCAACAAGTGGTATCAAATCGTAGTATACTCCCAAAATTTAACCATATGATGTACTCCATCGCTTATATGTCCATATGAATATATTCTGACCACAATAGTTGCTCATTACCAAACCCGTTACTGATAATATACCTCGTATTAAAAAGAACATTATTTCAAACCATTGAAACACTACAACTGATGAAACAAACGTGTAGGAACTCACAATCACCCATCATTACAACAAGTGATGGAGTTCCCTATCTTGCAAAGAACCATTGCCGAATTCCGAACTGGCTAATGGTTGTCTTCTTCCAAACAACCTTATATAGATCGGATTGCACCAATACTAGGTCCAATAACCTTGTCTCACCCCGTACAAACTACTCAGCCGACATGCCACATCAAATACCATCAAGAACCTCATATGATTTGATCCATAAGCCAAATAAGTAACCGTTCAATATGATCAATAATATGAAGAGAACCATACGGGAACTATCCAAAAAGTTTAATAATTACAACAATAAGAGCATAATGCTATGAATCCATCCCACAAGGGAGAAACAGAACACAAAAAATGAGCACATGGAATCGTATCCAACATAACCTTGTTGTAGAGTGCAACACAATCACCACATAATATTGTTCTAACGTACAATCCGATCCATACAAAATACCGTTATGGCGTGAAATATGATCCAAACATATCAATCCATATGGGAATAACAATTGAGCCATAGCTCACATATTGGCCCAGCACATGTGTATAATTAACAAGAACATAAAGTGCATAAAATAGCCATGGGGAGACGGATCACATAATGTTCTACAAAAAGGCAAGCACATATATGGTGCAATAAGAAAATTAACATCTCATGAGCCATATTGCTCATATAATGCCACAAGGACTAGGAATGGCCGCAACATGTGTGTGAAAATCAAGTAGTCTCACTATCCATCATAACATAAGAGTGTAACACATAAAATAGATCAGGATATGAATAACATGCATTATGTTCGATGACACACCCATAGATAAATGTTTCAGTTAATAAGCCAATCCATTCCAGTATAAAATACACATTCTCATTAGGCCTATCAACGGGCCTCTAAACCATTTCAAATCATTCCAAAATAGGTCAATAGCCTTCCAAAAGTCACAATGACCCTATCAATGACATATACTATTAGCTGTGAAATCCTAAACAAACCATCACATTTCGCAACCAGAGGGATAGTCTGCCTCTCATAAATAAAATATCCGTACTGTGATAGTACCGAAATCTCCATACCCAAACGCAATTCTTTCACTTAAATTACTGACACGTTGCACATACAAAATAATCCCATGGGGGATACCCCATAACCTTCCACACCAAGTAATAAAACTTGAACATCAATGATAATCGACCAAGTGATTTCTGTAGTTCTAGTCAAGCATCCACATGTCAATATACAATGCATCTTCCACAGCACACACTCCCCTCAGGCGATAAAAGATAGTGCTAGCATTCTCTTAAATACCTGAAATTTCCCATGATGTCTTGAACTCATGACATTACTTTTTAAAGCAGAATCGCATACTTGTCCATTAAATCCCAATTCTATATAGCTCACCTCTTCTATCATGATATATGCAAAAATACGAGAATCCCATTATCAATTATGAATCACGAATGGAATACACACTCCTCAAAACTAGAAATCCTCCACTTAGCTCACTTGAGGAGAATATCACAACAACAATAAACTTCCAATGCCTGTAGAAGTCACCAACTGCAAGTCGTGGTCAAAATCATCACAAACTCTTAGGAATCCATTTGAACATAACCAAGGCAACAAAACTAAATTCTTGTAAATCAACCATATCCAAATGTGTTACCACAGAAACACCTTTAATGCCCTATTATACTAAAGGAACTGATTATCTCTATTACCATGCTGATCTGATCCACTGTTAAATGGACCTAACTTCTTTGGATTACTAATGACCCATCTTCATGATAATACTACTCTTTCCCAATACACTACGAACCTCTATCGAAACTTATCCCAAATGATCCAAACATGGAATCTCGTAGACCTAAGACCCGTAATCCACTTTATTCCCTCTTATACACTCAGTAGTACCTCAAACAGAAGCACCACACTTAAGAGGCCTTCTATGAATCTGAAGTTGTTTCTTCTATCTCTCAAACACTACCTCACATAATCTATAATGATACATAAATGCTCTAAGTTCCTTAGTAATCCAAGGAAAATCTCGAATCCTTAGTCACACACTAGTGCGAAAAACCTTAGATACCACATATTGATTCTTGAGTCCATTAGAACCTTCTCGAGAATCACCTCTCAGTCTTAGTCCCGAATACATAGCCAATTATGTCATACATTTAGTGCTCCGTTAGCACATGAATACCCTAAAAAGAAATAACCGAGCGAATCCTTTCCCTTGCACACTACCTCCATAGAAGAGTATTGAGCATGAGTCCTTCCATAACCTCCATATATAACTAAGGCAAAATATATCATTCACCCAGTAATTCCTTGCTCGAATTTTCATCGAAGTTATCCTTCTTATGTTATATCTAATCCACAAGAGTCTCTGCCTAGAATCTTTAACAACACATGACAAGGTGACCATATCACTAACGGTAGATCATCCACTTTACTTTAAGCCACAATCACATAACCCAAGAACCCATGATGATTGTTCCTCTTAGTTGCCATGATCCCGCACTATTACTCAACTTAATTTCTCCAAAGCTCATATTGTGCCGACCATAACGAATCCTAAATTATCAACCCAACGCCCTAGTAACAATCATTTTATCTTCCTTAAGTGATCCTGACCCCTATCGTAGCATATACATCCCACTGGGTAGAAGTTAAAACTCGTCATAGGAACTTCATAAGAATTTTTGCAACTTCCAACCTTTTCATAGTAGATTGCCCACCCCGTGTCCCCTCATATCAACAACTTTCTATGACTTGCTATGAGTACAACCGCTTTGCAATCAATTAATCCTCCCGAGTCCACATTCGCCCACAGGCTGCAACAAATTCGTTTCATTCAACTAATGAACATGTAGACGACGCATCAACACATCCTAACTCAAGACAGTATTTCATACTACGATGACACGCAAGCATTCACAATCCCTTAGTAGCTCAAGCATACCCTTCTCGTCAAGTTTGAACTCTCAAAATGTAAGAAGTCACCACCAATATGAAATGACCTCGATTGAAACAACAATTAGCATATCAAGGTTAGCTACATGGAACTAAGAAAATAGTGCAACACGAAGAAAGATAATTAATGATATTCTAAGGAAACAATAATCAAAGACTAGTGCAAAAATAGAGAAATGCCAACAATAGTCACTACTGAGGTATTGCCTCGTAGTCTCAAATCACAAGAATTAATCACAATATTTCCTTATATCACCACGGGAGCCTTTACATTTAGTTTTGAAAATTATTTTTCCAAAATAGCATCCCGCGTTTTAGCCCACCTTATCAAACCACATGACTTCTAGTAGTTCCCCTACTAGCCACGCGTATGAAGATCACTGTATCTCACTGTATGCATTTCAACCCCAAAACCATATACCAGCACAAGCGTATCAATATTACAACATATCACAAATCGCACCTCATGTGCCCAATATCACAACTTGCCAGAGAAACCAAACAATAACAGTATTTTCACAGTAAAGAGCCCATGGCTCAACCACAATGAACACAAAAGTTTCAACAATGACAACCGGAATAAACAACTCAACAGAATGGTATTTCACAACTTAACACTTTGCCTCAATGTGAATCACGACCTTTATATTTCAATACCAATTTCAACAAGAAGATATTCCACAATTTAGCAACTTCAATTAAAGAGTTCAACGATCAAATAATGAATACGGGATAAAGGAAATGATAACTTCAATTAGACATGTAGGGAAATTAGCATGTAAGAGATAAGACAAGTAGACACTTAAATATAGACTAGAAATGATGACTATAACATGTTAAGGTAACTCTGGTACGACATGAAAGGAATCTACATTGATAAAACCGGTAGTTTTCAAATTTATCCCGTGTACACACTTGTCACCTTGCGTACACGGCTTTCACATATCATAATTATCACAACCAATACAAATCCTAAGGTGTAATCCCCCCACAAATTGTTAGGCAAGTCACTTACCTCAAATCACGCTAAATCAATCCATTAGTAGGCCTTTCCCTCGATTATCCAAAACCAAATGGCTCAAATATAGCCAAGACAACTTCATACCATAAATATAAACTATAAGAAACTAATTCGAATAATAAAATTATGATTTTTGCGAAGAAATAAAAAGTCAACTCAAAAAGTCAACGCGAGCCAGCATCTCGGAACCCAACAAAAATTAAAAAATCTGTACACCCATTTGATAACGAGTTCAACAATAAGAGAATTAATCAAATCTGACCTCAAATCGCCTTTCAAATCCTCAAATTTAAGCCTAAGGAGTTTCACAAATGGTTCCCTAAATTTCCAACTCAAATCCCTAATTAGATGATAAAAATTAAAAATATGATTCGTGTATTTTCACCAAAACCGAGTTAGGAATTCTTACCCCAATAATCTCTCTGAAAATCTCCCAAATATTTGCCTCACATCGAGCTCTCTAAATCCAAATTATGAAATATGAGATAGACACCTCGTTTTGAAATTTAAGTCTGCTGCCCAGTGATTTTTTCTTCGCGAACGCGGAAAAAGCCTCGCCTTCGCGAAGCACAAAAATGCTGCTGCCCAAATTAACACTCCGCGATCGCGGAAGACCACACGTGAACGTGTAACACTACCTCATCAAGCTACGCAATCACGGAACACACCACGCGACCGCAATGAACAAAACGTGTGGACGTGCAGCCCCCTAATCCTTCGAAGCGAACACGATCTCCTTCACGCATTCGCGATTCACTGAAAACCAACCTTCTGCAATCGCAGAACCCTTCTGGCAATCCCATAGAGCAAACTCCCCCCAAGTGCCAAACTACTCCTTCGCGATCACATATAAAGAAACCAGTAGCAGCATATTCAACAATCTTAGATGTTCCGAGATGTGCCGAACATTATCCAAATTACACCCAGGCCCCCGGAACCACAACCAAACATAGCAACAAGTCCTAAAACATCATACGAAAATGCTCGAAGTGTCAAATCACATCATACAATACTAGAATCACGAATCATATTTCGATTCAAGCCTAAGAAACTTATGAACTTCCGAATTACAAAACTAGTACTGATTTATACCAAAACAACTCCGATTTATTTTGGTGAATCCACTAGGCATTGTGCCTAGGTATCATTTTCATATATATAAAAAACTTAAGTACGAAAAGGAGGAGGACATAAACCTTACCTCAAGATAAATGGATGATACCAGATGACTACCAAATCTATAGCCATTTGATACCTTACAAGTATGTAAAGTTAGACCTAAATGAGGGTATCATTTTTCTAACCAAAATGGGTAGCCTAATGATGTACAAAAACCAAGTAAAGTTAGGTCAACTATGAGACTAGAATTCGGGAGCTTCTCCCGTATATATTTGCTCCTATTATACAAATGAACACTAATTCTCCCTATGTGAAAAGACAAAACTATAATACAACAGCATAGGGGATAGAGTGAAGGATACATCAGAGTTATCTTCATATTGGCTTGAACATGGGTGGAAGCCATTGTGAAGGTAGTCCAAACAGATGCCAAAAGGTGTGCAACAAAACTATCCAATCAACTCCAAAAATTCAGAAAACCTACTGCTTATGGATTGTAGTCGTATGTCATCTATAACACTGCCCAAAGGCAAGGAATGCAATGGCCAAAAGGATTTGTTGACAGAAGAGAGTGGGCAGCAGGAGCTACAGGAAGCTAATTTGCCATTAAGGTGCCCTAAATCTAGAAAGGATTGAGCCTGGGTGCCCCATGTATATTGATATTTATTCAACAGATTGAGCACATGAAGTACTAATACCACACCTTGAGTACATACCAATATACTGAGATGGAACCCTGTACCTGCAAAAAGGAACAAATTGGTTAGTGAAAACCTGTTGGGCACAAACAATGCTTGTATGTTGTTGAGGCTGCTGTTGCTGCAGCATTTGGTGCAGCTGTTGCTGCTACTGGTTTCTTTGTTGCTGTAGCTCATTCGATCTTGTACAATTAGGTCTGTTCCCATTGTTGTGTGACTATCATCCATACCCATGAGAAGTAGAAGGAGAGGCTAGGTGTGGTGGGATGATGATTTTATTGGGTTTCTTATGTCTGAATGCTGGTGATTCAAGAAAATCTTGTTGGATTTGACCTCTGATATGACTGGGTAGTGAGTGGAGAGAACAGAAGTTGGTGAATGTTGTAGGACTAAGTATGAGCTTTGACAATGAGTCTGCTGGACAATTAGCTTCTCTGTATACATGACAGAAATTGATTGCTGCACATTGATCACATAACTACTTCAGTTGCAGTAGCAGCATTTTCAGTGCCAGTGGTGGTGTAGTCTCACTGGTGAGCCAGTGAATGAGTAAAGTTGAATATGCTTCAAGGCGCACTTCCGTGTAACCATTGTCTATGCACCATATGATCCGAATGGGAGCTGCTTCTATCTCTTCTTGATTGTTGGTACCTTCACCCAATGGGCCTGCTAAGGCATGGATAAATGTACCCCTTTGATCCCTGATGATGGCCCCAGTACCTTTCTTCCCTGAGTTTGTAAGTGCACTGCCATCACTGTTGATTTTAACAAATTTTAGTGCTGGTTTCCTCCAGGTAACTTGCTAAACATTGGTGTAATGGGATATATCTTCAATGGCTTGGTATAGGTCAGTCCATTGCAGTGGTCATTTAACAGAAGGGTAGTTGGTTTTGAGAAGGAGATGGATATCAGAATTGATGGCAAACAAGACTCTAGTCAAGGAGAATTGTTTGGTACCATATTTTGCACTGCATCTATTTTTCCATAGGTTCTAGTTGATGATGATAGGGACAGAGTCTAGCAAGAGTTTCTGGACTTCATTTTGTCTTTTAAGCAGCCACCATTCGATTAGGAGTAATTTGTGAGGTAGTCCTACTGTTTGGAGACCAACTGCTCCTCCAAATTTTGTCCACACTATTGTTGCAAAATGCCCTATGCTGAATATGTGCTCCACAGTCTCAGCACCATTTCTTTGGTAGCACACACATCTGGAAATAGTAGGATTGATAAATGAGAGAACCCTTTCATTTGTTGGTAATTTTGTTTCTAAGAGCTCTCTAAAAGAAAAATGACCATTTGAAGGGTATATTTTTGTGCCAAGTCTTTTTGTTAGTAAAACGAATGGGCCTCTTCTTTCTGATTACTTCCCAAGTTGATGAGCAGGTGAAGTTTCCATTGTCATTAGGAACCCAGATAGCCTGGTCAAGGGTATTTGAATCATGGTAAAATGGGGTGTGAAGGATGGAGGCAATTTTATGTACATGTGCAGTATCATTCAGCTTCAGCAAATTCCAGTGCCCAGATTCCCAGAATAGGGATACGGTGATGTTTCCTGGTCTTTCTCCTTCTATTCTATGTTGAGCCAAGGCACATGTTCCCAACCAATTATCCCACCAGAAGCTGCAGTTACCAGAATGCAATCTCCATTGTATGTGCTTCTCGGCTTCTTTTTTGTTGAACATCATTTTCTTCCATGCTTGTGACTGCCCTGAGTCCTACTTTTTGAAAATAGGATTTGATCTTTGACAATATTTTGCTCTAAGGAAACTTCTCCATAAATACTATTTAGTTTTAAAGAGCCACCATTGTTTGAACTCCATGATTCTACATTTGCCTTCCACATATCTAAAGCCAACTCCTCCTTCAGTGAGTGAGAAGGAGAGTTTTTGCCAAGAAGACCGGTGGTACTTTTTCTTGTCTTTGTCCATACCCCAGAAAAAGGTTGCAGCAAATTTTTCAATATGTTTATCACTGTTTTGGGAGGGGTAATGCTGAGAGGAGATGTGTAGGGAGAGACTACAACACATATTTAATCAAGGTTGTTCTGCCCCCATATGAAAGAATTCTACTTTGCCATCTTCTGATCCTGCTCGCTACTTTGGATACCATGGTGTTGAAGTAGATTATTCTCATCCTTCCTGTGAATAAGGGGCATCCCAGGTAGGTGATGGGGGAGTCCTTTTTGGTAAAACCTGTAACCTGTTGAATTCTTCTGAAGGTTGCAGGAAAGGCACAAGGAGAAGCCATGAAGTGACTTTTGTTTCTGTTGATTTGCTGCCCGGAAATGTCCTCATATGTACTGAGGACTTCCATGATTTTTTGCAATGATGATCTACCTCCTGAAGTGAAGATAATGATGTCATCTGCAAAGCCCAGACGATTGATCTGTGGGTCCCTTCTTTCCATATAGAAGCCATTGAAAAATTGATCATGTGTAAGCATGTCCAGCATTCTAGAAAGGAGTTCTGCTCCTATGATGAATAGGGATGGGGCCAGTGGATCTCCCTGCTTGAGACCTCTTGTTGAATGGAAAAAACTACATTTATTGCCATTGATGATAACTGAGTATCAGTTGTTGGACATGGTCCTCCATATCATGTCTATAATCATTTCACTAACGCCCAGCCTTCTTAACATAATGCATGTGAAACTCCATGATTCTCTGTCATAGGCTTTGGCCATGTCTAACTTTATCACCACATTAGACCCTGCATTTGGCTTTTTTATGACTTGCACAATTTTCTATGCAAGCATAATATTCTCAGAAATGTTCCTGCCTTTGACAAATCTAGATTGGTTCGCTGAGATAATTCTAGGCCGAATGGGTACCAATCTGGAACATATGACTTTAGAGATGACTTTGTTGATGAAGTTGCTGATGCTGATTGCCCTGAACCAGGCAAGTACTGGTTATCTACTTTGGCATCTCAACACTACCAAAGAAGGATAATACAACTTGCAGGAGGTCTGTTTTGATGATGTCCCAGCAAGTCTTGAAATATTTCCTATTCATGCTATCTATACCTGCAGCACTGGTTGGGTTCATTGAGAAGACCAGTGCTTTCAATTCTTCAACAGTTGGATCCCTGGTTAGGACTCATTGTCTTCATATGTGGTTAGAGATGGAATACAGGTGAGGAGATTCTCCTTAATTGTACCTCCAGTTTCTGTGAAGAGGTTCTGAAAGTACTCACAAGAATCTTTTCCAATTTTCTCATCCCCCTGCACCCACTGGCCTTCTATATCTTTTATCCTATGTATGAATAGCTTTCTTCTTCTTCATCTTAAATGATTATGAAAATATCTTGAATTTGCATCACCTTCTTTAAACCATCGGAGCTGAGTTTTCTACTTCAAAATGGATTCCTCTAATTTCATGTACTTAACATATTGTGCTGTCACTTCTTGGAATGCCATTCTATCAGTAGCATCATATGTATGTATCCACTTCTCTTCTACCTATTTGACCAGTTGTTCATAGTCCATTACTTTCTGAAAAAATATCCTCATATTCTTGTCTTGACCAAATGCTCAAAGCTTTTGACACATATTTGAGTTTTTGGTGAAAAATCCACATGGCATTACCTTTAAATTCCCGGTTCCAAATTTCCTGGACAAGTGGTAGAAATCCTACATTATCCACCCAGAAGTTGAGGAACATAAAATATTTCTTGCTTGTGTCTTGTCTAACATTCATCTCCATTAGATGGGGGTTATGATCAGAGCTTGTTGAGGATATGTGGGTAACAGTGATAGCAGGGAAAGAAGTCAACCAGTTGTCATTCACTAGACCCCTGTCCAACCTTTTCCAAACAATGGAACCTGGTCCTCTTCCATTAGACCAAGTGAATTTAGGACCATAGAATCCCAGATCCACTAAGCCACAGTCTTCAATCATACTTAGGAAATTCATACTTTTGTTCATTTGATAGGGAAGGCCACTTATCTTTTCCTCTATGGATGAAATTACATTGAAATCACTAATCACACACCAGGGAACTGTGCATGAAGGTTATTGTTGTCTCAAACTGTCCCACAAAGATCTCCTTAGAATGGCTTTTCACTTAACAAATATAATTTTAATTTGAAATGGATCTTCTGCTTCAACATGCCAGAGCTCTATTGTTAACTGTTGCTCATCCTGAGCAATGACTGTACCATTGACTTCCTGATCCTAAAAGATCCATATTTTATTGTTGATATTGGAAGTTGAGTTTTGCATTGACAGTTGGACTTTATAGTGTTTGAGGTGAGTGTTGTCAAAGAATGGTTCTAGAACATATATGAGGGAAAGTTTGTGAAGGTGTTTCAAGGTTCTGAGTCTTTCAATGGAACCATAAGTTCGGATGCCCCATGTATTCCAAGTGATTGTACTAATCATTAAAAATGCTTTGGGATTGTGTGTTTTGGTAGGACTTTGGAACTGGTTGCTTTGCTTCTGATATGGTAGGGGGGTGGTTTATTTCTGGGGGAGAGGCTCTGGGAATTTATAATCTTGGTGGCTTCTGGATCACCATTAAAATCAATAAGAAGATGATTAAAAGTATCATCTTTCTCTAAATCATCACTATGCTCATCATCACCTTCATCACCAAAACCAACTTCTTCTTCAGATTGAATATGTAAGTATTCATCCTCCTGCAGGTTTGACAAGGACAGCTTGTTCAACAGGCATTGGTCTATCAGAGGTGAGGGTGCAAGCCTAGGTGAGGGTGCAACATAAGCCATAGTACCTTCTTCCTCTGTGAGAGGTGAGGGTGCTACATATGGCCCAGATCCTGCTGCATTGACAAGAGGTGAGGGTGCTACATGCAACACAGTTCCTACCTCCTCTGATAGGTTTCGTTAGTTCTTCTCTATCACACTTCCTGTTTCCTTTGGCATTTGTGAGGGTTCAATATAAACCATAGTACCTACTACCTGAGATTGAGGTGGGGTGTTACATATGGATCAATTCCTACTTCTTTTGCCGTAGGTGAGGAAGCATCTTTATTCATTATGAACTGTGTGGGATTGCCATCAGTAGTGATAGCCATTTCTTTGACTAAGGATGCTTCTTTTTGCCTTCTTATTTGCCTTCTCTTTATCTGGGTGGGATTGGCGTTAGGCTTTTGAATGGAAGGTTGAACATCCACCAGAGATTTACCTATATCAATAGTGCTCATGAGATATTCATCAGTACCAGTAGGTTGACAAGATTCCATCAAATTTCTTGAGTCCCTCTGATTTGTGGTAGCAAGGGGTATAAGGTCCAACCTAAGGTTACCAGGTGCCTCAGCACACTCATGCAGAACATGAGGAACACCCACCCCTATTGGATCCCCAACCTGATTCACTAAGGGTTCCTCCTGACATTCCACCTCACCTCCACTGACTTCAACAATATCAATGGGAATGGGAAGGGGATTTCCATACACCAGCCGTCTTCACACCTTCTAGATTATCTGGGGGTGTTTTGGATATTAGAAACCATACCTTCTTTCGTTTGCTTGTTTCTGGGTTGTTTGCTTCTGTGGTTCATCCCTCTAAAGCCTTTCTTCTTCTGGGATTGCCATTGGTCATTGGAATCGTTATCCCCTAGTATCTGTATTGTTGTATTTATATGGCTGGTACTTGTGATTTGCTCTTTGTTTTGATCCATATTCACATGTTTTTGCTGAGTACTCTGATCTTTGCTTTGCACTTGTTTGGTATGCCTTTGTTGTTGATGTGTGTCATTGCTTTCATGTTGTTTTGGTTCTTCTGTTTCTCAGTGGAGGCTGATGGTTCTGCAACTTCTTTGTTCTTTTTCTCCTATTATCTTTTCTTAACTGGACATTGTGAAGCATTATGGCCCAAATGTTTGCAATGCATGCAGTAGGAAGGTAAGTCATCATAGACTACTTCCATCCAGTTCCCATATCCATTAACATCCTGATTTTCATCATAACCAAACCATACATGGTGAGGTGTTTCCTTAGTTAGGTCCACATGCATTTTAACTTTTGCAACACTACCCCTGGTCTTCTGCATTAAAGCCACATCCAAAGGCATAACTTTGCCAATAGGTGATAGTAGAACTGAGAGAAGTTCCACGTATTAGAAATGCCATGGTAATTCCTGAATTATCACCTATGTAGGAACAATAGGCGAATCCTCATTAGCTTTGAAGTTAGGTGACCATGCGTGTAGCTCCATTCTTTGGCATTGAATGAACATGTACTGTTTTGTCCACACAGTAGTATGGTCATATTCATTGTCAAGGTCAATGTAAATAGTCCTAGCATTGAAATGAGCAATTTTGACCCCTTCTCTGAGTTCAGTCTGAGCAATGAAACTTTTTCTAATCAACTCCATCCTAGGCATGGTATTACTGAATTTGCCTATGATTGTATATTGACACCTGCTCGCTAAAGTTACCATGTTTTCTTGTCTGGTGAATATTATAGCTAGTTGGCCCTGTTTAGTGGTAATCTTGGGTGGGGTGAATGTCACGACCTAACTGGAGGGTCATGACTAGCACCCGGGCCATACTTGCCGAGCACCAACGTACATTTTATCTAACATTCCTTATTATTTTTAAGGGCCGACAAGATCAATATAAATGGTAGACATAGATCATGAACATCCAACAATGAAAGATAATGTCATGAACATACATAACATGGGACGACAATACTGTCAAGAAACTATATATATGGTACGAGCTACCATGAGTCGACACCTGTCTATGATCCTCTAAAGGAACATAAGTTCTACAACATTGCCGGAACAGGGCCCCGACATACCCATAATGTCTATAACAAAAATGCATACCAAGACCACGGCAAGTTCGGAGAAGGGATCTCGCCAATAACCGCTGAACTGGACAGCCTACTGTGGTGGGGGAGCTATGTCTACCTGTCTATCAGGACCTGCAGCACGACATGCAGCATCCACAAATAAAAAGGACGTCAGTACGAATAAAGTACTGAGTATGTGAGGCAGGAAAGCATAAGTAAGAACAGTAATGTAAACAGGGATAGGGAATATACAACCTGTGACATCTGGGTACCTCTGAGGGCTACTGACATGAAACACATGATACATACATATATATACATAAACTTTTAAAACATACGCCTTTGTGGGCATCACCATCATCATATCGTACCCGGCCGTAATAGGCTCGGTAAAACATACCCGGCCATCATAGGGCTCGGTAGAATCGTACCCGGCCACGAGGAGCTCGGTAAAACCCAACTGATCAGTGGTTGCACAATAGGTGCCGTACCCGGCCAACTATAGCACGTCTTGGTAGAGTAAAATAGATACACATATATGATGCATGCTGGACTCATTGGAATCACATTTTGAACCTTTCGGAGTGACATAAGGTTGGTATCCTTCGTACACGTTATTAGGATTAACTCTTCATCAAGAATCTTATAAGAATCAGGAACTACCAACAACATTGATAATATAAGAATAAGAGAAGTAACATCAATATCAATCGTTTCATAAGAAGGGCAGCAATGTAAGTACTGCTAGCTTCTAAGAGTAGAGTATCTTTGGGAGCTCGTTCATTACATTATGTACAATCGGAGTCGTGCAAAAGAATGAAGGGGATAGCCTCACATACCTTGTATATACTGCCCAACCTCAAGCTATGCAAATGTCACGACTCCTTAGTCTACAATAAGACAAATGACACTATCATTATCATTTAAGCGTCGTAACTATTATGTATCGACCACAACCTATTTTACGATGAAACGGACAGCACCTCCCCTATTTATATGACTTCCCACAAGTCAATACAATCACCAAACAGCCCAAACAACATCATTAATAATCATATTGAGCCTCTAAAACAGTCCACCAACCAACAACATTACTACCAAGCCTTTCGATATATATTTCACAAGTTCTAGCTTCAACGACTTAGCTGCAACTTGGATGATCTTAAATATATATATAGAGTAAGAGGTTCATTACCTTTAAACAGAAATAAAAACTCCAATTTACCTTAATTTTCCACGAAATATCCCTTCAATTCTGCCACAAGAACAAGGAAGCGAAACTAGCAATTACTTCGGGTTTTTCGGCACTAGAATTACTTTAGAAGACTTGAAATCACCTAGGGTTAATATTAAAAACTTGAAGGTGTATTTACAGGACATAAAACACTTAAAACAACCTCCCACACGAGCTGGAACAACACAAAAATCAGCAACAACAAGAAGAACAAGAAACTTACTAGCGCCACGGGATTCCCGACATTTGATTTGTGTTGTTTGCCCTTTGTTTGGGTCTTGGATCATGAGAGAACCTTGAGAGACTGTTTTTAGGGTTATAAGGTCTGAATATACTGAAAAATAATGACTTAAAACGGGGTTGAGGTATCCTATATATGTCCATATGTCTTAAACCGCCTTTGTGGGCCCCATAGAGAGCAGCTTGGCGCACTCTTGCAAAAACGCGAATATCTCTCTATTCCGAGATCATATCGACAAACGGTTTAATGCGTTGGAAACTAGACTCATAGATATATAATTTGATAGGTATATCACCCCATAATTCTAAGCACATTGGGAGAAAAATGCAGTAACATTTGACCTAAAGTTTAAGTAAAATTATAAACGTAAGTTGCGACAACTTTTATCGACTTTGTTTCATAACTCGCTTGACTTCAAGACTTATGATGCGGATATTATATGATTCAAATATATTAAAACAAGACCTCTTGGGACAATTAATCACCTCTAGTGTTTCCCGAAAATACGGGTTACAACATCCTTGATTCGTTTAACTTCTAATACTTGTTAACCACTCTTATACACCCTTGTATCGTTTAAGACCAATAGGATTAACTTCTTATCATCTCAAAGATAATCTCTTCTTAGATTTATGTCGACTAACTTATGGCGTGATCTATGGTATGCGAATTTGCGTTGTAACACCCTCTCCCCCTTAGGAACATTCGTCCTCGAATGTAAGGGTTTATGGGGTGTCTAACTCATTGTGGATTCCGACGGAGATTTCCGGCTGAGTTTCCCCTATAAAATGGACACTAGCCAAACTTGTAAGCAGTTAAACCTAACCTATGGCCTTACAAGA
Organism: Nicotiana tabacum; assembly: GCF_000715075.1. Taxonomy (NCBI): domain Eukaryota; kingdom Viridiplantae; phylum Streptophyta; class Magnoliopsida; order Solanales; family Solanaceae; genus Nicotiana; species Nicotiana tabacum. The sequence goes on along the minus strand of NC_134094.1, from coordinate 34,602,271 downwards.
CTATACAAAGCATTATGGATATGTACATTATCTGCATATTACCATTTTGTATTAAAAAAAGAGTATTCACAAGCTATTGCTTACCTCATAGAGCCGTTTCACCTTATAATGCGTCCTTCTTTCCCCCGGCATCCTCGTTATCTTCACTCTGGAATAGGTAAGGGTATTTAGACTTCATCTCCTCTTCTGCTTCCCATGTCATTTCTTCTATATTCTTGTTCCTCCATAATACTTTCACGGAAGCTACATCCTTTGTTCTCAGCTTGCGGACTTGTCGATCTAATATAGCCACTGGCACTTCATCATATGATAGATCCTTTGTAACTTGTACATATTTGATAGGGACGACCCGAGAAGGGTCTCTAATACATTTCCTCAACATAGATACATGGAATACCGGGTGGACAAATTCCAATTCAGATGGCAATTCTAACTCGTAAGCAACCTGTCCAATTCGTCGAAGAATTTTGTACGGCCCAATATACCGCGGACTCAACTTACCCTTCTTCCCAAAACGCATAACACCCTTCATCGGCGAGATCTTCAGGAAAACCCAATTACCAACCTCAAATTCCAGATCACGACGTCGGACGTCGGAATAAGACTTTTGCCTGCTTTGTGCCGTCCTCAGTCGCTCTTGTATCACTTTCACCTTCTCAATGGCTTGGTGAATCAAATCTGGCCCATATAATTCTGTCTCACCGACTTTGAACCATCCTACTGGTGATCTACATCTCCTCCCGTACAGTGCCTCATACGGGGCCATTTTAATACTGGAATGGTAGCTATTATTGTAGGAAAATTCTATAAATGCCAGATGGTCATCCCAATTCCCCTTGAAATCTAGAACACATGCTCGTAGCATATCTTCAAGCGTCTGGATGGTACGTTCAGCCTGTCCGTCAGTCTGCGGATGGAATGCAGTGCTGAGATTTACTTGTGTGCCTAAACCCTTTTGAAAAGACCTCCAAAAGTTAGCCGTAAATTGAGCTCCTCGGTCTGATATAATAGATACCGGCACACCATGAAGCCTAACAATCTCCTTGATATACAACTTCGCATAATCTTCAGCCGTGTAAGTTGTCTTAACTGGCAGAAAATGGGCAGATTTTGTAAGTCGATCAACTATTACCCAGATGGAGTCAAACTTATGATAAGAGTGAGGTAATCCAATAATGAAGTCCATATTAATCACCTCCCATTTCCAGGTCGGAATCTCTATATTCTGAATCAATCCACTAGGTTTCTGATGCTCGATCTTTACTTGTTGACAATTAGGACACTGGGCTACAAATTCTGCAATAGACTTCTTCATGTTATCCCACAAATACTGCTCCTTAACGTCATGATACATCTTTGTCGAGCCAGGATGGATAGAATATCGGGACTGGTGAATCTCAATCATAATCTTCTCTCGCAACCCTGCCACACTAGGTACACATAATCGGCCCTGGTATCTCAGTGTCCCATCTCCTCCGATCTTGAAAGCTGCAATCTTACACTGCTGAATTCCCTCTCTCAATCTTACTAAGGTAGGATCTTCATATTGCCGTGCTTTTACCTCGGCTACCAAAGATGATTCTGCTGTATTCTGTACAGTAACACCTCCGTCATCAGAGTCCAACAATCTGATTCTCATATTGGCCAGCTGGTGAAGCTCTTTGGTCAACCCTTGTCTACCTGCCTCAATATGTATTAAGCTTCCCATTGACTTACGGCTGAGAGCGTCTGCCACAACATTAGCTTTACCGGGATGGTACAATATCTCGACATCGTAGTCTTTCAGTAATTCAAGCCACGTACACTGCCTCAAATTCAACTCCTTCTGCTTGAAGATGTATTGTAAACTCTTGTGATCTGTGTAGATGGCAACATGGATGCCGTATAAGTAGTGCCGCCATATCTTCAAAGCATATATTACTACAGCCGATTCCAAATCATGAGTCGGGTAATTCTTTTCATGTTTCTTTAATTGTCTTGATGCATAAGCAATCACCTTCCCACGTTGCATCAATACACACCCCAAACCTATACCTGAGGCATCACAATATACCATATAACCTTCTGTTCCTTCTGGGAGAATGAGCACTGGCGCAGATGTCAATCGATTCTTTAGCTCCTGAAAACTATGTTCACAAGCATCAGACCACTGGAACTTGGTAGTTTTCTGTGTTAACTTAGTCAATGGTGCTGATATAGAGGAAAACCCTTCTACAAACCGCCTATAATATCCTGCTAGCCCCAGGAAGCTGCGGACTTCTGACGGTGTTGTAGGTCTCGGCCAATTCTTCACTGCATCGATCTTCTGAATGTCGACACTAATAACCTCATCAGATATCACATGGCCAAGGAATGCTACTGAGTTCAGCAAGAATTCACATTTAGAGAGCTTAGCATATAACTTATGATCCTGAAGGGTCTGTAATACTATCCGCAAGTGGCCCGCATGTTCCGCCTCCGAACGAGAATACACCAGAATGTCATCAATGAATACGATCATGAACACATCAAGATAGGGCCTGAATACACTATTCATGAGATCCATAAAAGCTGCTGGGGCATTTGTTAGCCCGAACGACATCACCAAGAACTCAAAATGCCCATATCTTGTCCGAAAGGCCGTCTTTGGAATATCCTTCTCCTTAACCCTCACCTGATGATACCCTGAACGCAAGTCAATCTTGGAGAAATACTTGGCACCCTGGAGTTGGTCAAACAGGTCATCAATTCTTGGAAGTGGATACTTGTTCTTTATTGTAAACTTATTCAACTATCGATAATCGATACACATCCTTAACGACCCATCTTTCTTCCGCACGAACAAGACTGGCACACCCCCAAGGTGAAGTGCTAGGCCTAATGAAACCCTTATACAGCAAGTCCTTCAACTGTGCCTTCAACTCTCGCAACTCTATCGGGGCCATCCTGTATGGAGGGATAGAGATCGGTTGAGTGTCAGGCAATGCATCAACGCTAAACTCAATCTCCCTTTTAGGAGGAAGGCCTGGGAGTTCATCTGGGAAAACATCTGGAAATTCATTGACCACGGGGATTAATTGTAGAGTAGGCGGCTTCGCCTCCGCATCCCTAACGCGAACAAGATGATAAATGTAACCTTTTGAGATCATCTTCCTTGCCTTAAGATAGGAAATAAACCTACCTTTCGGCGTAGCAATGTTCCCCTTCCATTCAATGGTGGGTTCACAAGGAAATTGAAACCTAACCATCTTCGTACGACAGTCAACATTTGCATAGCATGAGGCCAACCAGTCCATTCCCATTATCACATCGAAATCAACCATTTCTAACTCAAATAAATTTGCTGAGGTTTGACGACTACAAATCATCACAGTGCAACCTTTATATACCCTTCTAGCAATCACAGAATCTCCTATCGGAGTGGATACCGCAAGTGGTTTACTTATCAATTCAGGTTCAATGCCAAACTTATTAGCCACAAAGGGTGTAACATATGATAAGGTAGATCCTGGATCAATTAGCGCATATACATCATAAGAAAACACAGACAATATACCTGTAACAACATCCGGAGATGACTCGAGATCTTGTCGACCTATTAGAGCATAGGTTCGATTTTGAGCACCACTCGAACTCGGCACTGAACCTCTACCTCTACCACGACCTGTCGACTGTTGAAAACCTTGTGCTGGAGGTCGAACTGATGAGGAAGAACCAGACACAGATCCAGTCGGTTGAGCCATACCACCACCTCCTCTGTTAGGGCAATCCTGCATCATATGGCCACGCTGTCCGCAAGAATAGCACGCATCGGAACCTCGACGACACAGTCCAAAGTGGGCCTTGCCGCACTGATCACAACGAGGTGTTGGGGGTCTCGTCTGACTAGTATCTCTATGAAATTGTGAGCCTGATGCCCTCAAACTCTGACCTGAACCAGAATAGGTAAATTGATCATACCGAGGCCTCTGAAACTTTGGAGGAGCACTAGCTACAGGTGGCGCCGAACTCCTCGAAGATTAGGGCCTGATACTGCCTCTGAACTCATCAGAATACCCTACAAATCTCGCCCTTTTATGCTGGCCCCTATCCTGCTCCCTATCTACCCTTTGCTGGCGCTTACGATCCTCTAGGGTCTGGGCATAAGCCTGAATACGGGAAATATCCATGCCCTCTACCAAGGAGGCTGTTGTGCACTCATTTATCAGATGTGGTCCCAACCCATTCAAGAACAGATGCACCCTATCACTCATCTCGGCCACCATATGGGGAGCATACCTTGCTAAAGAATCAAACTGTATACTATACTCTCGTACACTCATATTACCCTGTCGAAGGTTCAAGAACTTATCAGCTCTAGCTCGTCGTATCTCAACTGGCAAGTAGTGACGAAGAAAGGCCTCAGAAAATTCCTTCCACACGGCTGGAGGAGCATTCGAACCCCTAGATCTCTCCCAACTATCATACCAGAAAACCGCTAAATCCTGTAGCCGATAAGAAGCCAACTCTACTGCCTCCGTATCACTAGCATGCATAACCCGCAATGTACGATGAATCTGATCAATAAATGTTTGTGGGTCCTCCTTGGGGTCTGATCCGGTAAACACTGGAGGGTCTAGATTAATAAAATCACGAACTCTCGCACTAACCGGTTTATCAGCAGCACCGATATTCTGCCTCTGAGCCTGAGCAGCTACCAAGCTAGTCAACAATTGCACTGCACTGCGCATATCGTGGTCTGTAGTGCTAGACGGAGGAACTGGATGTACTGTATGCCTCCTAATATCCTCTGGAGGAGACGGAGAGGTATGAGATGGCATCTCACTCTGAGGCTCACTTTGTCCTGCTATGGCTGGAGGCACCTGAATGTTACCCTCTCCCACAGCTGTATTAAGCCGTTTACTAATCGCTTGCGTCCTAGTCGAAGGTATCGCTAAAAGAAAACAAGGTGAATATTAGATATGAACACTTACGACTCAACTCTACGAACGATCTAGAGTCAGGAAGAAGGTAACAACCCTAGATGTCACGTAGCCTCCTGATTATAAATGTGGCGCGCTACACATCCATAATCAAAACTCTACTAGACACGGCTCATAGACAACCCCTAGGATAGACTTGCTCTGATACCAAGTTTGTCACGACCTAACTGGAGGGTCATGACTAGCACCCGGGCCATACTTGCCGAGCACCAACGTACATTTTATCTAACCTTCCTTATTACCTTTAAGGGCCGACAAGATCAATATAAATGGTAGACATGGATCATGAACATCCAACAATGAAAGATAATGTCATGAACATACATAACATGGGATGACAAGACTGTCAAGAAACTATATATAAGGTACGAGCTACCATGAGTCGACACCTGTCTATGAGCCTCTAAAAGAACATAAGTTCTACAACATTGCCGGAACAGGGCCCCGACATACCCATAATGTCTATAACAAAAATGCATACCAAGACCACGGCAAGTCCGGAGAAGGGATCTCGCCAATAACCGCTGAACTGGACAGCCTACTATGGTGGGGGAGCTGTGTCTACCTGTCTATCAGGACCAGCAGCACGACATGCAGCGTCCACAAATAAAAAGGACGTCAGTACGAATAAAGTACTGAGTATGTGAGGTAGGAAAGCATAAGTAAGAACAGTAATGTAAACAGGGATAGGGAATATACAACCTGTGACATCTGGGTACCTCTGAGGGCTACTGACATGAAACACATGATACATACATATATATACATAAACTTTTAAAACATACGCCTTTGTGGGCATCACCATCATCATATCGTACCCGGCCGTAATAGGCTCGGTAAAACGTACCCGGCCATCATAGGGCTCGGTAGAATCGTACCCGGCCACGTGGAGCTCGGTAAAACCCAACTGATCAATGGTTGCACAATAGGTGCCGTACCCGGCCGACTATAGCGCGGCTCGATAGAGTAAAATAGATACATATATATGATGTATGCTGGACTCATTGGAATCACATTTTGAACCTTTCGGAGTGACATAAGGTTGGTATCCTTCGTACACGTTATTAGGATTAACTCTTCATCAAGAATCTTATAAGAATCAGGAACTACCAACAACATTGATAATATAAGAATAAGAGAAGTAACATCAATATCAATCGTTTCATAAGAAGGGCAGCAATGTAAGTACTACTAGCTTCTAAGAGTAGAGTATCTTTGGGAGCTCGTTCATTACATTATGTACAATCGGAGTCGTGCAAAAGAATGAAGGGGATAGCCTCACATACCTTGTATATACTGCCCAACCTCAAGCTATGCAAATGTCACGACTCCTTAGTCTACAATAAGACAAATGACACTATCATTATCATTTAAGCGTCGTAACTATTATGTATCGACCACAACCTATTTTACGATGAAACGGATAGCACCTCCCCTATTTATATGACTTCCCACAAGTCAATACAATCACCAAACAGCCCAAACAACATCATTAATAATCATATTGAGCCTCCAAAACAGTCCACCAACCAACAACATTACTACCAAGCCTTTCGATTTATATTTCACAAGTTCTAGCTTCAACGACTTAGCTGCAACTTGGATAATCTTAAATATATATAGAGTAAGAGGTTCCTTACCTTTAAACAGAAAGAAGAACTCCAATTTGACCTTAATTTTTCATGAAATATCCCTTCAATTCTGCCACAAGAACAAGGAAGCGAAACTAGCAATTAATTCGGGTTTTTCGGCACTAGAATTACTTTAGAAGACTTGAAATCACCTAGGGTTGATATTAAAAACTTGAAGGTGTATTTACAGGACATAAAACACTTAAAACAACCTCCCACACGAGCTGGAACAACACAAAAATCAGCAACAACAAGAAGAACAAGAAACTTACTAGCGCCACGGGATTCCCGACATTTGATTTGTGATGTTTGCCCTTTGTTTGGGTCTTGGATCATGAGAGAACCTTGAGAGACTGTTTTTAGGGTTATAAGGTCTGAATATACTGAAAAATAATGACTTAAAACGGGGTTGAGGTATCTTATATATGTCCATATGTCTTAAACCGCCTTTGTGGGCCCCATAGAGAGCAGCTTGGCGCACTCTCGCGAAAACGCGAATATCTCTCTATTCCGAGATCGTATCGACGAACGGTTTAATGCGTTGGAAACTAGACTCATAGATATTTAATTTGATAGGTAGATCACCCCATAATTCTAAGCACATTGGGAGAAAAATGCAGTAACGTTTGACCTAAAGTTTAAGTAAAATTATAAACGTAAGTTGCGACAACTTTTATCGACTTTGTTTCATAACTCGCTTGACTTCAAGACTTATGATGCGGATATTATATGATTCAAATACATTAAAACAAGACCTCTTGGGAAAATTAATCACCTCTAGTGTTTCCCGAAAATACGGGTTACAACATCCTTGATTCGTTTAACTTCTAATACTTGTTAACCACTCTTATACACCCTTGTATCGTTTTAGACCAATAGGATTAACTTCTTATCATCTCAAAGATAATCTCTTCTTGGATTTAGGTCGACTAACTTACGGCGTGATCTATGGTACGCGAATTTGGGTTGTAACAGTGAACTGGATTGGGGCTCTGACTTCAGCTTGCTTAGTTACTCCGATTGACTTCAAATTTTGCACACAAGTCATAATTGACATGACAGGCCTATTCCAACTTCGGAAATCAGATTCCAACCCCGATATCAATAAAGTCAACTCTCGGTCAAATTTTTTAACCTTCCAAACCTTTAACTTTCCAACTTTCGCCAATTATTGCCGAAACGACCTGCGGACCTCCAAATCAACATCCGTACACGCTCCTAAGTCCAAAATCACCATACATAGCTATTTGAATCACCAAAACTCCATTCGAGAGTCTTCTACACAAAAGTCAAACTATGGTGAACTCTTTCAACTTAAAGCTCCAACATAGGGACTGTGTCCCATTTCACTCCAGAACTCACCCGAAACCAAAACCGAACACCCCCGCAAGTTATATAATCACAATATAAAATAGAGAAGGCAATACATATTGGGTCGGGGCTAAAACTCAAAACTATCGGCCGTGTCATTACAGTTTCGCTCGCTTAACACCATAACTAAGAATATTCTGAGTTAGAATATCCTGAAAAATACAAAAACAAAGGCCAAAAGGTTATAGTGCAAGCAAGAGTGGTGGTGATTTGGATAACCGATAAAGGTTTTATTTAAGGGATGGAACAATTAAGACCCCCGGGATCATGGTCCGCATCTGCAGGCTCGCAAATGCGGAAATCCCTCGCATATGCGCTCCCACACAGCCTCAATCTTTCGTCAAACCTGCACATAATTGACCGCTTCTACGGTATCCCATCAACGGCCGAGCCCTCGCAGATGCAAAAATCCTAGAACCTGTAAATCTTCAGCAACCTCACTAAGTCCACCATTGGTCCAATCTCAACCCGGAACATGCCTGAGGCCTCCGGGACCCCAACAAAACGCACCAACAAGTCCTAAAACACAATACGAACATACTCAAAACTTCAAATCACATCAAAAAACACTAAAATCATGAATCGCACTCCAATTCAAGACAATGAACTTCCAACTTTTAAAACTCATGCCGAATCATATCAAATCAACTCTGAATGACCTTAAAGTTTGCACACAAGTCATAAATGACACAACGAACCTACTCCAACTTCCGGAACCAAACTCCGAACTGGTATCAGCAAAGTTAACTCTCGGTCTAACCTCTAAAGCTTCCAAACCTTCAACTTTTTAACTTTCATCAAAAAGCATCAAATCAATCTTCGGACTTCCAAATCAACATCCAGACATACGCTTAAGTCCAAAATCACCATACAAAGCTATTGGAACCATCAAAACACAATTATGGGGTCGTCACAAAAGTCAAACTTCGGTCAATACTTTCAACATAAGCTTTCAACCTTGGGGCTAAGTGTCCCATTTTACCCTAAAACTATCTTGGAACAAATCCAACAACCCCGCATGTCACATCACCATAAATGAACATAAAAGGCAATAAATAGGGGGAGGGAGCTACAATACACTAAACGACCGATCAGGTTGTTACATTCTCCTTCTCTTAAGCATGCGTTCGTCCTCGAATGGGTCTAGATTCATACCTAAAGTCTCAAAAGGTGTGGACAACTGCTTCACATCTCCTGTTCTTCTCCCATGTGGCCTCCTCGATCAGTTGACCTCTCCATTGAACCTTTACTATTGCTTTATTTTTTAATTTTAACTTTTGATCATGCCGATCCAAAAAGGCCACCGACTCCACATCATAAGTCAAATTTCCATCTAATAGTACCGTGCTAAAGTCCAAAGCTTGTGACGAATCACCACAATACTATCGGAGCCTCGAAACATGAAAAACTAGGTGAAATCCCAATAGACTAGGTGGCAAGGCAAGTATGTAGGCCACATCTCCAACTCTCTCAATCACCTCAGAAGGGCCAATATATCTGGTACACAACTTTCCCTTCTTCCTGAGTCTCATCACACCCTTTATGGTCGAAACGCTTAGCAGAACCTTCTCACTCACTATATATGCAACACCTCGAACCTTTTGGTCCGCATAACTCTTTTTGTCTGGACCGTACTGTATGAAGTTGCTCCCTAATCACCTTAACCTTCTCCATAGCATCACAGACCAAATAAGTGCCCAACAATATAGCCTCCCCAAGCTTGAACAGACCAACGGACAACGACACCACCTTTTGTATAGTGCCTCATATAAAACCATCTAGATACTTGACTGATAGTTGTTGTTGTAGGCAAACTCTACGAGCGGTAGAACCTATCCCATAAACCCCAAATTCTATAACACAAGGACATAACATGTCCTATAAGATCTGAATGATACGCTCAGACTGTCCGACCGTCTGAGGATAGAATGTTGTACTAAACTCAACTCGGGTGCCCAATTCTCGGTGCATTGCTCTCCATAACTATGATGTAAATATCGTGCCTCGATAAAAAATAATGGAAATGGGCACGACGGATAATCTCTCGAATGTATAGCTGAGCTAATTGCTCTGAAGAATAGGAAGTCATCATCGGAATAAAGTCGGCAGACTTAGTCAACCGGTCCACAATAACCCAAACTGTGTCATATTTCTTCAAGATCTGTGGTAAGCCAACTACAAAATCCATAGTGATGCACTCCTACTTCCACTCCGGTATCTCCAATCTCTGAATCAACCCTCCTGGTTTATGATGCTCATACTTCATCGAGAGACATAAGCAACAATATATTTCTTCATTCTTCGCCACCAATAGTGTTGTTTCAAGTCATGGTACATCTTCGTAACACCTGGGTGAATGGAACAATACGAGATGTAAGCCTCTTCAAGAATAAAATTTCTCAACTCATCAACATTTGGAACACAAATCCATCCTTGAAGTCGCATAACACCACCCTCACCAATCACCATCTCCTTAGCACCACCTCGCTGTACTGTGACCTTCGACACCAACAAGTGAGGATCATCAAACTAGCGAGCCTTGATACGCTCCAACAATGATGACTGATTCTCAACGCAAGCAAGAATTAGGCTAGGCTCCGAAACATCCAATCTCAAAAACTGATTGGCCAAATCTTGAACATACATGGCTAGTGGCCTCTCTACTACCGGTATATATGCTAAACTGCCCATATTCTAAGCCTTCCTACTCAATGCATCGGCCACTACATTGGCCTTCCCCGAATGATATAATATAGTGATATCATAGTCTTTCATCAAATCAAACCATCTCCGTTGCCACAAATTAATGTCATTCTACTTTAACAGGATGCAATGCGGTACAGATAATGCCTCCAAATCTTCAGTGCATGAACAATGGCTTCCATCTCTAAGTCATGTACAGGATGGAATGCACTACAGATAATGCCTCCAAATCTTTAGTACGTGAACAATGGCTTCCAACTCGAAGTCATGTACATGGTAATTCTTCTCATGAACGTTAAAATGTCGGGACGCGTAGGCAATCGCCCTACCATGCTGCATCAACACCGCACCAAGCCCAATATGCGACACATCATAATACATGTGTAAGGTCCGCAACCTGTAGGCGATACTAACACTAAGTTGTTGTAAGGCCCCGTAAAATTTTGCCTAAAATCCGAGGTTTCGTGGTGCCGAGGTAGAGTTATGTGATTGAGGGTTGTATCGTGATACTAACTTTGTGGGTTGTACAATACGTCGCAGAGTTGAAAGAATTATTTTGTAGACCATGGAATTTCTGATGCGAGTGCAGAACCACTTTGTGGTCCGCAGATCAGCCGCAGAGTGAAGTAGAAACTAAGCTAATTTTGAGAACCATTATGTGGTCATTTATGTGGCCGCATAACCATTTCGCAGCCTCACAATGCATCGCAGCATGAGAAAACTCAGGAAGGAGGCTCTATGGTCCATTATGCGACCGTAGAACTGATCTGCGGACCACAGATCCATCGCACACTTGTCCAGCCCTGCCCAGTTTATGGGTCCCTTTTTGTGGTCTCTTTTGCGGGCCACATACTGTTTTGTAGTTGGGTGTGTGACCGTAGACCCCGCTTTATAGAATTTATGTTTTGGAAAATTTCACTTGATCCTATTATTATAAAAATAACTTGGGGTTTATTTTGTTTGGTTCTAACTGACATTTTAGAGAGAGGAAAGTTGTCTAGCGTGAAAGGAAGATTCCTAAGCTAATTGTTCATCAATCTTTGCTCAAGACTTGGAGAATTCACAAGGAAAACTCACAAGATCTTCATCAAAGAGGTAAGGTTCCATATCATAGTCTTCAATTTCGAGTTTGGGGTAGAAGATTGGTAATGTGGTGTGTGATTCTTAGGCATGGTGTTGTTATATGTGCATGTGTGTTCTGAAAGAGCTGTGGGAAAGTTGTTGAGCTCAAAAGGGTAGATATTGGGTTGTGTGATGAAGGACTCAACAAGAGGAGGACCTTGAAAACAAAATACACACCTAGTTCTTGATAAAATTCTTAAGTGCGCTGAACCTATGATTATCTTCCTAATTGTGGCTCAATTTTATTATGTCTCTAAATAGATTAAAGTAGCTAGGCTTTTCCGAGCTGTGTAGTAATTTAAGGTAAGCTCAAAACGAAAATATGTTGCCTAAACTCCTCTTGTAGAATCGAATCCATGATGTCCTCGTAAGTTGTAATTATGATTGGCTCAAGCTCTTATGTCTCATGTTCTGAGTTATTCCTTAAACATTTAACTATTTCGAATAAACTCTGTGTCGAAAGATATATTCAAAATGTTTTTCCGAATGATCTTATAATATTATGTTATCCTTCGAGAGATTGTATTTGAATGTGACCACGTGTCGAAGTATTATGAATTTACTTAAGTCTGAATTGCTAGTTATTATGCCAGATTAGATATGTCTTCTTGTTGATAATGCATGATGATATTTGAAAATGAAAGGGGTGAACATAAAATAGGAAATACGGCCAATATGCCAAGAATGATATTGCATTTGTGGCCACTAGTGCCAATGAAATGCAAGATGAGTAACAGACTATGCAATGAGCTGAAAGTCCTTTATAAAATAAACATTTAGGAGTATCGTTACTCACCGAGGAAGGGTAGGTTGAAATGACATAACCCCGAAACTACACGTGCCGGTGTAGGTATGTATTGTTATTATTTCCCTTGTTTGGGATGAGATTGATGTGATGATATTATTCCCCTTAAATGGGATGAGATGACTACTAGCAAAGGGTGATGTCGATCCACACGCCATTGTGGTGAGATGGCATAGCCGATGGGTTTGAGATCGGACGCCATGTTGCATACATGGTGGTGATTGTTCTTGTGATTGTGATTGAGATAATATTTGAGATCTTGATAGTGATTATGATTGTGGCTAATGTCGTTGGGTGAGACGACCTAGCCGATAGGGTCATGATTGGACTCTGTGCCAAAAATCACGATGATATATCGGTGCTAAAGATCTCCCAACCTAAAATATGGAAATTTACTTGAAAACTTGTCTTGCTCCTAACTTGATGTCTTGATGTTGTTAGAGGCTCCCATTTAATCTATAATTATTCTTCCTTGCTTTATTACTCGCACTATTAAGAGGGTGTTTAGTCATTCATACTAGTACTATTCTATATGTACTAACGTCTCTTTTGCCGGAGGTGTGCATCTTTAATGGATGCAGGTGATTCCATAGCAGGCGGATTTCATTAGTGATAGCGGTACACCTTTTTCCCAACTAACTTGGTGAGCCCCACTTTATTTCAGGGTCGTGTATCTTTTGTTCCTTATGTATTGTGTTTTGAGGTATAGCCGGAGACTTGTTGTCGGTACTATCACATTACTCTTTTGTATCTATTGGAGGCTTCGTAGACATAGTGTGGGTTGTATGTTGGTGTTGCGAAAGTCAAACTAGTAATGATGTATTTGTACCACTTGTTCCACTTCAAACTATGAAAGTGTACATATTTTGAGAACTTATAAATGATGTAACTAATGGTAATGAATTGGTGTTGCTCACATGATCTTCTCCTGGTCTAATTAACGAAATATATCTTCTCTTTATTCATGGGTGAGTTCGGATAGAAGGTATTGCGCATGCTTGTTCGGCCAGATTATCTCGGTTGAGCGCCTGTCGCGCTCCCCGAAATCATGGTGTGACAAACTTCCATCCACAAATGGATGATCAGGTAGAGCAGACTATTCAGACGCTCGATGATATGTTGCGGTCTTGTGTTCTGGACTTCAAGGATAACTAGGATGATCATTTGCCGCTCAGAGAATTTGCCTACAACAATAGTTATCATGCTAGCATTCAAATGGTACAGTTCGAGGCTTTATATAGTATGAGATGTAAATCTCCCATTGGATGGTTCCAGATTGGGAAGCACAGTTGATACGGCCAGACCTCATGCATCAGGCTATGGATAAGGTTAGGATCATTGCAGAACGGTTGAAAACTACTCAGAGCCGGCAGAAGTCTTATTTGAATGTGCGTCATAGGGATTTGAAATTCAAAGAGGATGATAGGGTATTCTTGAAGGTTTCCCCCATGAAGGGTATAATGCAGTTTGGTAAGAAGGGAAGTTGAGTCCGAGATATGTCAGACCGTACAGAATTACTCAGACGATTGGTTGGGTGGCTTACAATGTTGAAGAAAGTGGTTGGAGACCCATCACTTATTGTTCCAGTTGAGACTATTGAGGTTAATGAGGAATTGACTTATGAAGAAATTCCAATTTCCATTCATGATAGGCAAGTCCATAAGCTAAGAAATTAAGAAATTGCCTCCATGAAAGTGCTATGGCAAAACCAACAGGTCGAATAGGCCACATGGGAGGACGAGGAAGAAATGAAGAAGAAGTACCCTCATTTGTTTGAATAGCTATGTATTTATGAAGTTGTGTTCTATAAAAATGGTAAGAGTTTACCTTCTATGAATTATGTTTCTCCTGCACAAATGATTCTAAGGATGTTCCTTTTTGGTAATATACTGCTCATGAGGCCACGGTTGGTGTTGTTTTCATGTTATGTTACGTCGTTGGATTATGTATATATTGTTAGGTTTGGTTTCTAGGATTCTTAGACAGGTGGACAGGCTCAATTATAGGAGAGACTCAAGAAAGATATTTGGAATTTTAGGGAGTTAAGTAAAAAATATGGAACTATTGTTGAGTGAAGTAATAGTTGAGTTACATTGGATGCTAATTGTGAACTTTGACCCTCATCCGAGGATGAATGATCTTACGTGGGGGAGGATATAAGGCCTCGTAAAATATCACCTAAAACCCGGAGTTTTGTGGCGCCGAGGTAGAGTAATGTGATTAAGGACGCGGTACGGTTTTTGTGGGTTTTATAGTATGTCGGGGAGTTGAAGGAATTATTTTGCAGAACATGGCATTTCTGCGGTCCACTATGTGATCGCAGAACCACTTTATGGGCCGCATATCAGCCACATATCGAAGCAGAACTTGAGCTAATTTTGAGGACCATTATGCGGTCTCAAACCATTTGTGGGCCGCACAACCCTATCACAGATCCAGCCTGAGAAAACGTCGGCAGGAGGTTCTGCGGTCCATTATGCGACTGCAGATCCACCACAAACCTATCCAACCCTTCCCAATTTTTGGGACCCTTTTTGTGGTCCCCTTTGCAGGTCGCATACCTGTTTTGTTGTCTGGTCAGCGGCAGCAAACCCGGCTTCGTAAAGTTTAAGTTTTGGAAAATTTTTCATGATCCCATTTTTATAAAAACATCTTGTGGTTTATTTTGGTTGGTTCTAACTGACATTTTAGAGAGAGGAAAGTGGTCTAGATTGAGAGGGGGATTCATAAGTTGATTGTTCATCAATCTTTGCTCAAGGCTTGGAGAATTCAGAAGGAAAACTCACAAGATCTTCATCTAAGAGGTAAGGTTCCATACCCTAGTCTTCCATTTC
This sequence comes from Nicotiana tabacum, assembly GCF_000715075.1. Taxonomy (NCBI): domain Eukaryota; kingdom Viridiplantae; phylum Streptophyta; class Magnoliopsida; order Solanales; family Solanaceae; genus Nicotiana; species Nicotiana tabacum. The sequence goes on along the minus strand of NC_134094.1, from coordinate 34,586,844 downwards.
GAGTTTGGGGTAGATGAGGAGTGTGATTCTTAGGCATGGTGGTGTATCTATGTATGCATGTACTAACAGAGTTGTGGGAAGGTTGTTGGGCTCAAAAGGGTAGATATTAGGTTGTGGGATGAAGGTATCCACTATAGGAGGACCTTGAAAATACACTGCACACCTAGTGCTTAATAAAATGCTTAAGTGAGCTGCACCTATGATTATCTTCCTAATTGTAGCTCAATTTTATTATGTGTCAAAATAGATCAAAGTTGCTAGGATTTTCGAAACTGTGTAGTAATTTAAGGAGAGCTCAAAGCGAGGAATGTTGGCTAAACTCTTCTTGTAGAATCGAATCCATGATGTCCTCGTAAGTTGTAATTATGATTGGCTTAAGCTCTTATGTCTCATTTTTTTGAGTTATTCCTTATAAATTTAACTATTCCGAATAAACTGTGCGTCAAAAAATATATGTTTAAAATTTTTTTCCCAATGCTCTTATCATATTGTGCTATCCTTCGAGATTGTATTCGAATGTGGCAACGTGTCGAAGTATTATGAATTCACTTATGTCTAAATTCCTAGCTATTATGCCAAATGTTTTATGAAAGCGCAATGTGACTAAGACTCTTGTTATTGATAATGCATGATGATATTAAAAATTTAAAGGGTTGAACATGAAATAGGAAATACAGTTGACGTGCAAGAATGATATTACATTTGTGGCCACTAGTGCCAATGAAATGAAAAAATGAGTAAAAGACTATGGAAATAAGCTAAGAGTCCTTTACATAATAACCATTTGGGAGTATCGTTAGTCACGGTGGAAGGGTAGGTTGAAATGACCTAACCCCGAAACTACACGTGCCGGTGTAGGTGTGTATTGTGATTATTCCACTTGTTTGGGATGAGATTGATGTGATGAGATTATTCCCCTTAAATGGGATGAGATGACTGCTAGCAAAGGGTGATGTTAATCCACATGTCATTGTGGTGAGATGACCTAGCCAGTGGGGTTTTAATCAGACGCTACGCCGCACACAAGGTGGTGATTGTGCTTGAGATTGTGATTGAGATAATGATTGAGATCTTGATAGTGACTGTGATTGTGGTTGATGTCTTTGGGTTAGATGGACTATCCGATCGGGCCGTGATCGGACTCCATACCAAAAATCATGGCGGTATATTGGTGCTAAAGATCTCCCAACCTAAAATATGGAAATTTACTTGAAAACTTGTCTTTTTCCTAACATAATCTTGATGTTGTTTGAGGTTCCCATTGAATCTATAATTGTCCTTCCTTGCTTTATTCCTCGTTCTACTGAGAGGGTTTAGTCATTCATACTAGTATTATTCCATATGTACGAACGTCCCTTTCGCCGGGGGCGCTGCATCTTTAATGGATGTAGGTGGTTCCATAGCAGTATACCCTCTTCCCAACTGACTTGGTGAGACTACTTCATTTCAGGGTCGTGTACCTTTCGCCGGGGGCGCTGCATCTTATGTTCATTGTCGGCACTATCATAATACACTTTTGTATCTATTAGAGGCTCTGTAGACATAGTGTGGGTTGTATGTTGGTGTTGGGAAAGTCAAACTAGTAATGTTGTATTTGTACCACTTGTTCCACTTCAAACTATGAAAGTGTACGTATTTTCAGAACTTATAAATGATGTAATTAATGATAATGAATTGGTGTTGCTGACATGATCTTCACCTGATCTAATTAACGAAATAGATCTTCTCTTTATTCATGGGTGAGTTTGTATAGAAGGTATTGCATATGCTTGTTCGGTCGGGTTATCTCGGTTGAGCACCGATCGAGTTCCATGAGGTCGGGGCGTGATAGTTGTAGTCAATGCAGTCTTGAGCTTCTGAAAGCTGTCCTCGCATTCCTCATACCACCTGAATGGGGCACCCTTCTAGGTCAATCTAGTCAAAGGTGTAGCAATGGACGAGAAACCCTCCACAAAGAGGCGATAATAACCTGCCAAACCGAAAAAGCTCTGAATCTCTATAGCTGAAGATTTTGTTGGCCAACTTTGACCTGCCTCAATCTTCTTTGTATCCACCTCGATTCCCTCACTAAATACCACTTGCCCCAAGAACACCACCAAATCAAGCCAAAACTCACACTTGGAGAATTTAGCATATAGCTTTTTCTCCCTCAAGGTTTGGAGTACGATCCTTAGATACCGCTTATGATCCTACGCGTTCTGAGAATATACCAATATGTCGTCAATGAACATGATGACAAATAAATCAAGATACGGCTGGAATACATTGTTTATCAAGTGCATAAAGATTGTTGGGGCATTGGTCAGCCCAAAAGACATCACTAGAAACTCGTAGTGACCATAACATGTCTCGAAAGTCGTCTTCGGAATATCTGAATTCTGAATCTTCAACTAGTGATACATGTACCTCAAATAAATATTTGAGAACACTCTAGCACCCTGATGTTGGTCAAACAATTCATCAATGTGTGGCAAAGGGTACTTGTTCTTTAGTGTAACTTTGTTCAGCTGCCTGTAATCAATACACATCTGCATAGTACCATCCTTCTTCTTCAGAAATAGAACTGGAGCAGCCAAAGCGAGACACTCGGTCTAATAAAAAACCTTATCAAGAAACTCTTGAAGATGTTCCTTTAATTCTTTTAACTCTGTTGGTACCATACGATATGGAGGAATAGAAGTGGGCTGATTGCCCTACGCCAGGTCAATACCAAAATCAATATCCATGTCCGGTGGCATGCCCGACAGGTCTGCAGGAATCATATCTGGGAAGTCTCTCACTACTAGAACTTACTCAATGATAGGAGTATCAACACTAACATCCCTCACGAATGCCAAATACATGTGACATCCCTTCTCAAACATCCGTTGAGAATTCAAATATGAAATCAACCTACTAGGAACATAATCCAGGGAGCCTCTCCACTCCAAACTCGGCACTCCTGGAATCGCCAACATCACGGTCTTAGCATGATAATCAAGGATAGTATGACATGGCGACAACCAATCCATGCCCAAAATCATGCAAAAATCAACATGCTAAGAGTAAAAGATCAACTCTCATCTCATAACCCTCAATAGTCACCACACACGATCGATATACACGATCCACAATAATAGAATCACCCACCGACATAGATACATGAATAGGCATAACTAAGGAATCACAACGCATATCAAAATAATGAGTAAAGTATGATGATACACACGAGTAAGTGGAACGAGGGTCAAATAATATGAAGCATCCCTTTGGCACAATGAAATAATACTTATGATCAAGGCGTCAGAAGTGACTGCCTCTAGCCTTGCTAGAAATGTGTAGCAACCAGCCAGACCACCACTTGATTGACCATCCCCTTTGGGACGACCTCGAACTGCCTGACTTCCACTCCTAGCTGGCTGTACGAGTGGTGCAACTGCTGGTGCCGAAATCATATACTGCAAACTCTACATTGCAACACTGCTAAAAAGTCGGGTAATCCCTCTTGAGATGACTCAAGCCCCCACGCTTGTAACAACCCCTCCTTAGAGGAACTTGATGACCTGAGTAGCTGCTCATAGAACCTTGAACTGATGGAGCACGGTACGAACTCTGTACTAGCAATACCCTAAATAATGACTCAGCTGGGCGAGCACTGTAAGAACCCTGGCTAACTAAAGCACCATTATGAACATGATGAGCTACTTGAGTGGGCCTATACAAATGACCTATGCTATAGTGGGAGTGGCCTCCAGATAACACACTACTGAACCCACCTGAACCACAAGGCCTCTTGGCCTCCCGCTCCTCAAGCTCAAGATAGCAAACTTGCTCTAAGCGTCTAGCAATATCGGCCACCTGGTCAAACTTTGCATCTGTCCAAGCCTCTCGAGCCAAAGTGTAATACAAACTATAGTTGAGGACATCAATGAACCTCCTGATCTTCTCCCTCTCAGTGGGAACCAACCATATATCATGACGTGCCAAATCTTAAAATCTCATCTCATACCGGGTCATAATCATATCCCCGTGGCATAGCTGCTCAAACTCCCTACAAAACTCCTTTCTACGAGTCTGTCGAACAACCTTCTCTAAAAATAGAACTGGGAACTCATGCCATATAAGTGGTGTTGCGCCAGCTGGCCTGGCTAACTCATAATCTCGCCACCCATCGTTAGTATGACCCTTTCACCTAAAATTTAGAGAAGGCAATCCCATAGATATTCACAATACCTGCGGTGCGAAGAATCCGATGACACCGATCCAGAAAATCCTGAGAATCCTCTGACTCTCCTCGGCCAAACTCGGGCGCATCAAGCCTACTAAACTTCTCCAACCTCTTCTGCTCTGCATCAGAGATATATGGATCAACCTCGGCCCATGCAGTAGCAACCAACTAAATTGGTAATACCCTTGGTGTCTGATGACCCGGAGTTAGCTGCTTTGGAGTACGGGTAGCGGGAGTCTGGGCACTCCCCCAACCTGCGAGGTAGCTGGTGCAACTGGAATCAAAACTGCCTGAGCCAGGCTCATGCACACAGTCAAATTCTAGGCCAAGGACTCTTGAAGGCCAGGGATAACAGTGGACACTACTGGCGCCTGAGTTGGTCCCACCTGCTCAACAACATCTAGTACTTGCTCCTTAGCTGGAGCAATTGGTTGCTCCGTAGGTGCTGCTTTGGATGTAGTACGAGCCATACCTTCGCCTCTACCACGGACCTAGCCTCTCGCAGCCCTAATCGGTAATACTGGTAGCCGGTTTGCCAGATCCAGCCACACGTGTCCTCACCATATGTGAGAAAACCAAAGACTCAAGGTTCAAATATCAAAACTAACAAATTCGTATGACAAGAATGCAATAAAGTGAAGCTTCCTAATAGTTTGGTAGCCTCTCGAAGGTAAGTACAGACATCTCTATACAGATCCGTAAGACTTTACTAAACATGCCCATGACTCGTGAGACCTAAGAAACCTAGTGCTCTGATACCAACTTGTCACGATGCAAAACCCAACCCGTTATGATGGCGCCTAACACACATGCTAGGCGAGCCGGATATAATCATAAAGAACCATATAAGCAGGATATACAGAACTAACATAAGTCTTAAACATTAACATAACATAATAATGCCATAAAAAAATAAATTCCCTAGATTTGGTAACTATAAAGTCATGAGCTCTAATACGGAAATACAAGTCTGAAATGATCAAATATAATACTATCTGAAATAAAGACAACAGTACATAAGAAAAGAGATGACAAGACTGCGGACGAGAATGCAGGTTTATCTCGTCTCTCGATGCTCAACTCACTTAGCAACCCCGCTACTTATGACTAATCCCAACACCTAGATGTGCACATTTAGGTGAAGAGTGTAGCATGATTACAACCGACTAAATGTACCCCATCAATTATCATAACTAACCTCGGCGAGGAAAAAGAAGCAAGAAATATAAATAATATGAGCTATAACTTGTACAGTTTCATAACTTAAAAAGTACAGAACAGTCATGTGATAAAGTCGTAAAGCACATAAAGAACCATTTGCATGTGTGCACAATTACTCAAGTACTCTGCTCAGTTAATGATCCAGCACATAAAGATGATATGCAAATAAATTAGGCAAATAACCATGGAAATTTCAAGTAAATATTAAATGCAAAATCCAACTCAAACACTTGCCAGATTTTCCTCAATATTTCCATATCCGTACCAAACCAGTTATCTGTTTTCCTCAGATCCGCTTGTACATAATAAAGAAGGCACATGAGAGGGATGACCCTAGGGGGATGGATCTATATCCACACGCAAGCACGGCCAATTCAACATGCTACCAGCCTGGCATGGTCACATGCTCAATGTAACGACCCGAACAGTCATTTTGTGTTCTAGCGCAGAGTTCGACGGTTGGAGGCCTTGAGCAGCTTAACTTTAGATATTATAACTTGCACGTGTGGTCGGAATTGAAATTTGGGAAATTCATAATGGATTTGGAAAGAGAATTCTCATTTCGGAAGCTTAAAGTTGGAAGGATCTAACTAAGGGTTGATTTTGAGTAAAAGACCTCGGAATCGAGATTTAAAGGTTCCAAAAGGTTTGTATGATTATTATGGACTTGGGCGTATGTCGGGATCGGGTTTTGGATGGCCCTAGAGCATTTCGGCACCTTTGGTGGAAGATTGGCATTTTGAAAGAATTTCATAAATTTGGGCTGAAGTGCATTTCAATGTTATCAATGTCCGTTTGGGATTCCGATTCTGGGAATAGCTCTGTATGGTAATTTTGGTATTAGGAGCGCGTCCGGAAGTGGATTTGGAGGTCCGTAGGTCATTTTGGAGTCATTTGGGGGAAGTTAGAAATTTGAAGGTTTTTGAGAAGTTTGACTAGAAGTGGACTTTTTGATATCCGGGTCGGATTCAAATTCCGGAAGTTGGAGTAGGTCCGTAATGTAGAATGCGACTTGTGTGCAAAATTTGAGTTCAATAGGAAGTGATTTGTTATGTTTCGCCGTCGGATGTATAAATTTGAAGTTCTAAAGTTCATTAAGCTTGAATTGGGGTGCGATTAATGATTTCGACATTGGTTGATATGATTTGAGGCCTCGAGCGAGTTCCTATAATTTTTTGGGACATGTTGGTATAATTGGTTAAGGTCCTGAGGGCCTCGGGTGGGTTTCGCATGGTTAACGGATCAAGTTAAAGCTTAAAGGATGGCTGGAGTGCATCGGTTCTGGTGTAAGCGCACCTGCGCAAGTTTGACCGCAGAAGCGAGGAAATTGTCGCAGGTGGGTCTGGGCGAAGCTGGATAGTGATCACAGTTGTGAAGGGTTGTCCGCACCTGCAAGGTCGCAGATGCGGAGGAGTGTCGCATGTGCGAGAATAAGAGAGGAAGCCTGGGGTGCAGGTGTGGGAGTATATGAGCAGATGCGGATGCGCATCTGCACATGGTTGACCACAAATGCATAAATGGGCTGGAAGCCCTGGATTGCAGAAGCGATAGGAGACCCGCAGAAGCGGGACCGCAAATATGGTCAAGTAAGCCACAGAAGCGAGAACTGGGCAGAACATAAGGGGGTCGAACTTGGTCATTTCTTCATTTTCATTTGAGATTTTGGAGCTCTGTTCTTGGGCGATTGAGAGGAGTCTTTATCACATAACACAAGGTAAGTAGTTTATCACTTGTTGGAAGCTAAATGTAAATTTTATATGTTGATTTAAGGAGGAAAATATTTGAAAAGTTGTGGGGGTTTTGGTAGAAAACCTAGAATTTGCATTTTTGGATTTTGACCATGAATCTGGGTATGGAATTGAGAACAAATCATATATTTGAGTTCATATGATTATGGGTAATGTTTATCTTTGAAACTTTCCCGAATCTAGGCACGTGGGCCTGGGGTGAATTTTAGAAATTCATAAAATTGGGTTAGAAAATCACCTTAATGGTTAGGATGTAAACTCTTGAGCATGCATTGACTATTTTATATATAAATTGACTAGCTTCAGGTCGTTTGGCATCGAGTGGAGGATTGGAAACACAATTTTGGATCGGAAAGTGAGCTTGAGACGAGGTAAGTCTCTTTTCTAACCTTGTAAGGGGGAATTAACCCCATAGGTGAATTAAGTCAATATGTGCTATTATTGGTGGGGGCTACGTGCACACGGTGATGAGAGTCTCTGCGTAGCTACTATTATGCCTAAGACCGGGTAGTCTAGGACCCAAATCATGCAATACTTGCAATGTCTGTAACCTTATTGTTAATTTAAAATACTTAAATCATATCGAACTTGGTAAAGGAATTTTTAAAAGGTTAAACTTCTTTTTCTTGACCGTTAAATGAGAATTGGCATTTCCTTGGATAATTTCTCCTTAATGAATTATTCATTTGAATGTTTGAATGTGTTTTTCTTTCGTGGAGCGGGTCGAATGTCTCGGCAGATTAAATAGATGCATCTATGGTTCACGTCGTTCGACTGTCGATAGTGCACATTTTACATTTACATGTTGGAACGGGCAGTACGACCTCGACATGACTTGTGCATGAAGATCTTCTGAACTAATAATAATTGATATTGTTTCCTTGGCTTGAGATATAAATTGTTAAATGACGAAACCAGAAATGGAGACTTCCTAAATAAAGAAAGATATGCTTATCTACTTCTTGATTATTTGGCTTTCAACTGTTTCGTATAATTCTTGTTTAATTATAATATCGGCATTTTAATGATAGCCCATAGTGAGTGTCGGATTCGACCCCTCGTCACTACTTCTTCGAGGTTAGACGGGATACTTACTGGGTACGCATTGATTTACATACTCATACTACTCTTGCTGCACATTTTGTTGTGCGGACACATATATAATTAGTGGCCTTGTGGGTGCAGAGGCACGGTTAACGCGGGGACTTAGGGGAGCTATATTCCACATTACGACCCGCAGCCAGCAGAGTCTCCTTCAGAGTATTTATATTTCTTTCCTGTCTAACTTGTATTCTGGAGAGACGTTGTATTTTATTTTATTTTCTAGTTGATGCTTGTGCACTTGTGACACCGGGTTTTGGGGTGCTTAAAAACAGTATGATTTACTCTGAAATTTCCATCTCCTATTATTTAATTGAAGAAAAATTTAATATTTCAAAAATACTACAATGAGAACCAAATTAATTATTTATTGTTGTCTTGCTTGACAGCGGTGTCCAGAGCTATTATGGCCTTTAATGAATTCTGGGTCGTGACAACATGGTATTAGAGCACTAGGTTCACTTAGGCCTCACGAGTCATGAGCGAGTCTAGTAGAGTCTTGTGGATCGGTACGAAAACGTCTATACTTATCTCTGAGAGGCTACATGGTTGTTAGGAGTACTTCCTTTCGTGATTCCTCATCATGCGATTTCATTCCTTAAGGCCTATACCTTCACTTACTTCATATTCAATCTCATGCGACGTGAAGCGCTTGTTATAAATTGGCATTCGAGGGATTGCAATGGTACTACAGGTGTGGTGTATGATGTTTCTCCCTGCATATGTGATTGGACTATTATCGTTGCCTTGCGAAAGGCCGTTCTGTTGTTTCAGTTCATTAGCAGTATTACCTAAGGTTTTGCGATTTGGCATCGATTGGTATGACGATTAGTGCGTTGCTATCGCACAGTGTTTGATGTGATGGTAGGATGATTTTATATGTGTCGGGGAGGTGAATGACTTTAAGGAAGGTTTTATTCTATGCATGATTTAGAGGTTTAGAGTTTTATTTCCTCCGGAGGAAAGGCGATCGGGCTATGAGTGTTAAAGTTGGGTGGATGGATTTGCGAGACTTGGTGTTTCAAGCGTGGTGGAATTGTCATCTGTGATGTCGTGTCGTCGTCCTTGTTGAATGCGTTAAAGTTCTTTGATATTATGGCCTTCTTCAATTTGCCTTCAGGGCAGGGTATTGGGAAATGGTGCCTGAGATGCGGTTGTTAGAGATAGTGGTGTGTGGCGGCTTCGGGATAGAGTCAGTGCGTCTAATGTTGATGGTTCAAGAAAGATGATCTCCGGGGAGGCTTAGAGTTGGTAGTAATTAGCCAGACCACGTGCCACAGAGATGGATTTTGTTTTGAGGCGGTATTTGGGCAGCGAAGATGAGGAAGAATATGTGGGAGGTGTCTTGCGGTGGTTAAATTTCTAGAAGGCCAGGGGTAAGAAACGGGAGTCGGATAGTTGTTTAAAGAAGAGGGTTTGACCAAAGTGGGAGAGTGGTAGAGTAGCATATGGGTTATGTGGTAGGATAGCCGCACGTCTTGAGCAAAGTTAGAGAGATTCGAGATTCATAGTGGGCAGTGACTAAGTCTACAGACTTAAATTGGAATGTTGGTTGCTATGCAAGGAAAGGTTGGATACGACGGAGGGAGTTTCTTGATATGAAAGAGGATACAACATGATTTCGGATTGGAATGTGTTGTCGCACCTTTAGTTGATGTCCATGAGGAGTAAACGGACTTGTACAACTGGTGAATGAGCACGGTCTCACGATTATTTACTGATTTCATAATAATTATACCCAGTGTAGCGTCATTGGATGATGTCGGCATGGAGTTTCCATAGGTGGGTTATCACCTGTGAGCAGGTTAGTGGTTGCGTGGTGTTGACGAAGCTCATACGAAGAATTTCTACAGACTATCCACTAAGAGGTCGAATATGTGCATGTGACTAGTGATTCAGAGTGTACATGAAATGTTTAACCGAAAGGTTTCGAGAATTTTGGCAGGTTGATTGTGCAAGATCATGTCAACGACAAAGAAGGAATCTTGGTGGGTTCCAGAGATATGCAATTGTAGCTTCGATCTAAGTGGAGAGCCCCACCATCTAAGGATTGATTGCGTGGTTGTCTACCTATGAGGTTTGTGGTTATCGGAATATTGGTGAGTTATTACGACTAAGGAAAGAGAACATAGTGGTAAACTGAGCAAAGGATTTGAGGAATGTGTCCTATAATTGGCCTTATTGACTCATGTTCAGGCTTTGGGAAGATTCATGATTTATGCTTCGTGTAGAGGTGATTTACAAGGAAAGTGATTCAGCCGGGTGCTTCCATGAGAGGGTGTTAATGTTCTTGTGCTAGCGGAGCCTTAGAGTTGGTTTATATTCGGGATCAAATCAGAGGGGGTGACGCTCCACAATGGTCCTAGTAGAGCCAAAAGTTGAAGTGTGGTGCCTAAGGATTTCGAGTCTGTAGTATGGTTGAGTATCGAGCTTTTGCAGTGGATTATGAAGAGGGGCTTGGACTGTTCTGTGTTATCTTTGGTCTACGGTGTAACATTGGATGAATGGGATAAAATGACTTCGGATTCATAGGGGAACTATCAGAATGGGTGTACCAATTGGCGATGTTATTGTGCGCTTTAGGAGGACGTGAGATGGTTCATGGGTAAGGAGACGACATGGTCTCGTGAAATAAGGTCACCCAGTATGAGTGTATATTTGGGTTCGTGATGTTCCGAATGGGGGCTATTATTATTCCTAAGGTAAGCCCAGAGTAAATTAGAAGGGGTCGGATTAGTTAGCAGCAGTTGAATTGGCATGATGGTGGTAGTGATCAGTTCTTTCAGCTTGTTAAGTTATATACATGAGTTGCGGCAATATGTGTGAGTCTTGACGACCGTCGTGATTGATTTTGTATGGAGGCATTCGAGTATTATGGCATGTTATGTGTAGATGGATCCCAAAAGAATTATGGTGGGTTAGACCACAATTCGAGGTATGTATTTTCTGCAGTTATGGGAATTCAGTCTTGTGTCGCAATGGTTCTCCTGGAATGAGTAAAATAAAATGTCTCTATATGATGAAGTGTGTATCCTATTAGTGGTTCAGGATTTATCATGAAATTCCTGGGCTCCCGCGTATTGGTAAGATAGGTGCGGTGAGCGGCTTGAGATTTGGAGGTTGAGGATCAAGATTTCAGTTTGGTGTCGACAAGAATGTCAACTGCTCAGATGAGCGGGAAAGCATTCAGATGGTTAGAGTAAGTTGATATCGTCTTTAGTGGGACCTGAGATCGGTGTCCTGTGTAAGAGGCTTGGTGTACTGGTTGCGGATTCTTGATTTTCTTTACAGCATTAGTGCGGCCGGTGGCATGGGTGTGCGGACTTGTTACCTGGTGTGGAAGGTAGTGGGAGTGTATCCCACGGGAAGCTTTTATAAGTGTGACATGTAGTCACTTAATTGATTGAAGATTGAAACCAAGTATGGAGATTTTAGTACCATCGCTAATGTGATAATTTATGCCTGGAGGGCGCTCGGTCCATTTGGTTGTGGGCTGTGGAAGTTGTTTCCAGATTTGATGGTTATTCTTGTGTGTCATGGGAAAAGGGGGTTACTATGGACCCCCGAAAGGTTATTGGCCCAATGCGGTACGATCGAAAACAGCTTGAGGTTCGTAGATGGATCTAAATGTGAATGTGGGCTCTATATCAGGCCGGATGTGTTCATTTTTAGCATAGCATTGTTTATAGAGGAGTATTCGGGCGTTGGATGCTATTTCATCGTCAACTATTTCATGTAATACTCTATTGCGCCGTGTGGGTTGTGAGGTGATTTGATTATTTGCACTCGTATTGAGATCCCGTGTAGTTTGTGGTATTATATGAGCAGGATGATTCTCGAGATGCAGGTCATTTATTGCACCTTAGTTGTGCTTGAGTTTTGTGGCGTATGACGTTGTCTGTCTCCCCAGGGATGGTATTAAGCACTTGGCGTGCTTGTGGTCGATATTTGGGTATTTCGTAGTTATGAGCATTTTAGCTCGGTATGTATTTCCTTATAGATTATTATATGTGGATCGGGTGGCACGCCGCCACGAGTATGTTGTTTGGATTGGGTTGCACGCTGCAACGGTATCATGTATGGATTGGGTTGCACGCCGCAACAGTGTGATGTTGAGTACAGTTTCCTATATCTATTACTGTGTGTTTTGCTTCTCATTTTCCGAGGAAGGTTCATAACACCTTTTCGGTTGTTTCAGTTAGTTACGTGGGTTGAGTAGTTCTTTCCAGAGTTCGTTTCTTTATGTATCGCATTCGAGTTTGTAGCTTGTTGGCACATGGCATAATATGAGATTTTTGGCAGTGTCTGAGGTGGCTTATTGCCTGGACAACTTATACTGGGTAAGACAAGATTATTGGATCTGGGATCAGTGCGATCGGATTATATGAAGCTCATTAAACAGAAAATATCGTTATTTGGTTCATAATGAGCTAATAGTTCTTATCAGGATAAGAGACTCAATGATTTGTTGACTTGGCAGTTGGTTATGAATTTCTACACATCTCTTCCGTCGTGGCAGTATTGCAAGAGTTGGGACATGACTTATATGTGTCATGGGGTGTGTTGTGAGCATTAGATTCGTGGAATTGTGACATCTCTTCCGTCGTGGCAGTGTTGCAAGAGTTGCAACAGGACTTATATGTGTCATGGGGTGTGTTGTGAGCATCAGATTCGTGGAATTGTGACTATTATTGTCAGAGGATGTTATTATGGTCAAGTGAGTTACACAGTGCATGGTATGAATTCAGTAAAGGTATGCAATCATGTATTGGTGCATCGTGCAGTGATGGATACGGTGTTCTATGTTGGAAACGGACCTGGTAGAGGATTTCAGATGTTGGAATTTGGCTCTAAGGCTTATTTGACTAAATAAAAAGGAGAAATTGCGAGTTTGCTTGGGCTGATATGCTCAACTGGGTTGTGGTAGCACAGGTAGGTGCACGAGGTGCTAACTAGTGATTTTGGACAACTCCAGAGCAGTTCTTAGCACGTTCAAGGACGAACGTATGTTTAAGTGGGAGAGAATGTAACGACCCGACCAGTTATTTTGTGCTCTAGCGCGTAGTTCGGCAGTTAGAGGCCATGAGCATCTTCACCTCAAGTATTATAAATTGCACGCGTGGTCAGAATTGACATTTGGGAAGTTCGGAGTGGATTTGGAAAGAGAATTCTAATTTCGGAAGCTTAAAGTTGGAAGGATCTGACTAAGGGTTGATTTTGAGTAAAAGGCCTCGTAATTGGGATTTGAAGGTTTCAACATGTTCGTATGATGATTATGGACCCGAGCGTATGTCCGGATTGGGTTTTGGATGGCCCGGGAGCGTTTCGGCACCAAAGGTGGAAGATTGGCATTTTGAAAGAATTTCATAAATTTGGGCTAAAGTGCATTTCAATGTTATCGATGTCCATTTGGGATTTCAATTCTGGGAATAGCTCCGTATGGTGATTTTGGTATTGGGAGCGTGTCCGAAAGTGGATTTGGAGGTCCATAGGTCATTTTGGAGTCATTTGGCGGAAGCTAGAAATTTGAAGGTCTTTGAGAAGTTTGACCGAAAGTGGACTTTTTGATATCTAGGTCAAATTCTGATTCCGGAAGTTGGATTAGGTGTGTAATGTAGATGCAACTTGTGTGCAAAATTTGAGGTCAATCGGACGTGATTTGATAGGTTTCGCCGTCGAATGTAGAATTGTGAAGTTCTGAAGTTCATTAAGCTTGAACTGGGGTGCGATTAATGATTTCGATGTTGGTTGATGTGATTTGAGACCTCGAGCGATTTCATATCATGTTTTGGGACATGTTGTTATAATTGGTTAAGATCCTGAGGGCCTCGGGTGGGTTTCGGATGGTTAACGGATCAATTTGAAGCTTGAAGGATAGCTAGAGTGCACCAATTCTGGTGTAGTCATACATGCGCAAGTTTGACTACAGGTGCGTGACCGCAGAAGCAAGGAAATAGTCGCAGGTGCAGTCTGGGCGAAGCTAGACAGTGATCGCAGGTGCAAAGGGTTGTCCGCACATGCAAGGTCGCAGGTGCGGAGGTGTGTCACAGGTGCGAGAATGAGAGAGAAAGCTTGGGAACGCAGGTGCGGGAGTATATCCACAGATGCAGATGCGCAACTGTGCATGGTTGACTGCAAATGTGGAAATGGGCTGGAAACCCTGGATCGCAGAAGCGATGGGAGATCCACAGAAGCGGGACCGCAAATGCGGTCAAATAAGCCGTAGAAGCGAGAACTAGGCAGAACATAAGGGGGTCAAACTTGGTCATTTCTTCATTTTCATTTGGGATTTTGGAGCTTGGTTCTTTGGCAGTTTTGAGGAGTTATCATCATGTAACAGAGGGTAAGTAGTTTCTCATTTGTTGGGAGCTAAATGTAAAGTTTATATGTGGATTTAAGGAGGAAAATTTGGTAAACATTGTGGGGTTTTTGGTATAAAACTTAGAATTTGTATTTTTGGATTTTGACCACGAATTTGGGTATGGAATTGAGAACAAATCATATTATTTAGTTCATAAGGTTATGGGTAATGTTTATCTTCAAATATTTCCAGAATTCGGGCACGTGGGCCCAGGGGTGAATTTTAGAAATTCTTCAAATTAGGTTAGAAAATCACCTTAATGGTTAGGATGTAAACTCTTGAGGATGCATTGACTATGTTTTATATTATTTGACTAGCTTTGGGTCGTTTGGCAACGAGTGGAGGATTGGAAATAAAATTTTGGATAGGAAAGTGAGCTTGAGACGAGGTAAGTCTCTTTTCTAACCTTGTAAGAGGGAATTAACCTCATAGGTGAATTAAGTTAATATGTGCTATTATTTGTGGGGGCTACGTGTGCACGAGGTGACGAGAGTCCGTGCGTAGATACTATTATGCTTAAGTCCGGGTAGTCTAGGACCCAAATCATGTTATACTTCTGATGTCTGCAACCTTATTGTTAATTTAAAATGCTTAAATCATATCGAACTTGGTAAAGAAATTTTTAAAAGGTTAAACTTCGTTTTCTTGACCGTTAAATGAGAATTGGCATTTCCTTGTATAATTTCTCCTTAATGAATTCTTGATTTGACTGTTTGAATGTGTTTTTCTTTAGTGGAGCGGGCTGAACGCCTCGACAGATTAAATAGATGCATCTATGGTTTGCGTCGTTCGACCCTCGGCAATGCACAGTTTACATTTACATGTTGAACGGGTCGTACGACCTCGGCATGACTTGCGCATGATAGATCTTCTGAACTAATAATAATTGATATTGCTTCCTTGGCTTGAGATATAAATTGTTAAATGACAAAACCAAAAATGGAGACTTCCTAAATAATAAAAGATATGCTTATCTACTTCTTTATTATTGAGCTTTCCGTTGTTTCGTACAATTCCTGTTTAATTATAATATCTACATTTTAATGATAGCCCATAGTGAGTGTCGAAGTTATCCCCTCGTCACTACTTCTTCAAGGTTAGACAGGTTACTTACTGGGTACGCATTTATTTACGTACCCATACTACCCTTGCTGCACATTTTGTTGTGCAGGCACATATATAATTAGTGGCCTTGTGGGCGCAGAGGCATGGTTAACACGGGGACTTAGGGGAGCTGCATTCTACATTACGACCCACAACCAGCAGAGTCTCCTTCAGAGTATTTATATTTCTTTCCTGTCCAACTTGTATTCCGGACAGACATTGTATTTTATTTTATTTTCTAGTTGATGCTCATGCACTTGTGACACCGGGTTTTGGGGTGATTAGGAGTTGTTCAATATTGAAATTCTTAAAAACATTATGATTTACTTTGAAATTTCCATCTCCTATTCTTTAATTGAAGGAAAATTTATGATTTCAATAATATTAAAATAAACTAAGTATTAGTGTTGGCTTGCCTGACAGCGGTGTCCGGCGCCATCATGATCTTTAATGGATTCCGGGTCGTGACACACAATATCATATTCTGACCGGCGTGGTCACACGCATAACAATACAATTCGCCTAGCGTGGTCATAGGTATTACAACACAGGTTGCCCGGCATGGTCACATGCATATCCACACAATCCGCCCGGCGTGGTCACAGGAATATCAACCCAATTTGCCCGGCATGGTCAAAGGCATATCAACGTAATCTATCTGGTGTGTTCATAGGCACTCAGTGTAAACCATATTACACATAAGAAAATATACAAGAACACATGTATATGATGAAAGAATATCAGATTTCATGTTGCTGGACTTGTATCAATGACTTGCTAAAGTGTAGGCATAGGTAAAGTGTGCTATCATACCTCAAATCAGTAATTTCATTACATAAATAACAATTATCAAGTTCACTAATGGATTTAGCCTCTATGTAACCCCAAACATGGATCAAATTATTCACAATAAGGTTACAAATATGAGAAACATTACATCTTAAATTTTAACAGTCAATTCAAGGCATATTATAGCCTAAGCACTATCCCGGGTATGGATAAATACCTCGGTGCTCGCACATGAGTTCAAACCCCTCACATGTGCGCACCCATAACATGTAGCTATCATAAATAACTCTGGAAACTAGTGCCTCAACCAAGTTTAGGTACGATACTTACCTCAAGCCAACCAAATCAGTACTCTAGGAAGCCCTTCCCTCGAAAATCAACATCTCGACAATCTGAATCTAGTCAAAATAACTTAATACCATTAATAAATGCCATAGGAAGCGATTGCAAAAGATAAAGATATGATCTTTAACTCATATAAAAAAAGTCAACCGCAAGCTTGCACCTCGGAACCTGACAAAATTCACAAATTCCGGACAACTATTCAATTATGAGTCCAACCATAATGAAATCATCTGATTCCAACCACAAATCGACCCTCAAATCATCACATCTCACTCTCCAATAAACACAGCCCAAAATTCCCCAAATCCCATCTTAGATTCATGAAACTA
Source organism: Nicotiana tabacum (assembly GCF_000715075.1). Lineage (NCBI taxonomy): Eukaryota > Viridiplantae > Streptophyta > Magnoliopsida > Solanales > Solanaceae > Nicotiana > Nicotiana tabacum. Next base: position 34,569,639 of record NC_134094.1, on the reverse strand, counting down.
AGGTGTAATAATCAATGGGTAATCAATATCTAACAACAAAAGTGATTAATCTTCTCTTACCTCCTCAATTATGGTGAAACTTGCTCCAAACAATCGCCCTTAGCCGAACTCCACAACTCCAAAATGAGAAAAATAGCAAACCCTTATACATATATAGTCTACCTAGCGAAACCGAACCTACAGCCGCGAAAAATCATTTATCCCCCATCATCAGCTTCTGCAAATCACACTTCGAACCTACGCTTCTTCGTCCGCTTCTGCGAACCTTCATGCCCAACACAAAGTCCGCACCTGCGCACACCTCATCGCACCTGCGCATCCGCTCTTGCATTCCGTGGTCCCCATCTGCAAACTCACAGATGCGGAAATCCCCTGCACTCTCAAACAACCTCTACCTTTCTGCGCACCTGCACACTTGGCCGCTTCTGCGGGCGAGCCCTCTACAGATGCGAAAACACCAGAACCTGTGAATCTTCAACTACCTCGCTAAGTCCACCGTTGGTGCGATCTCAACCCAAAACATACCCGAGGCCCCCGAGACCCCAACCAAACGTACCAAGAAGTTCTAAAACACAATACAACATACCCAAAGCTTCAAATCACATCAAACAATACCAAAATCATGAATCGCACCCCAGTTCAAGTCTAATGAAATAATAAAATTCCAATTTCTAAAACTAATGTCGAACCATATCAAATCAACTCAAGTCACATCAAACCAATTTCGCACACAAGTCATAAATAACACAAAAGACCTATTTCAACTCCAGAAACTAAAATCCAAATGCGATATCAAAAATGTCAATTCTCGGTTAAACTCTCAAACTTCCAAACCTTCAACTTTCCAACTTTCACCATAAAGCATCAAATCAACGTAAAGACCTTTAAATTAATATCCGGTCATACATATAAGTCCAAAATTATAATACAAAGCTATCAAAACTGTCAAAATACCATTCCGGGATCGTCTACACAAAAGTCAAACTCCGGTCAACCTTGAGACTATGTGTCTCAATTTACTCGAAACCATCTCAGAACCAATCCAACCACCCTAGAAAGTCACATAACCATATATAAACATAGAAGAGGTAATAAATACGGGTACGGGGCTACGATACATAAAACGACCGGCTGGATCGTTACGACGATCCTTTCGTGTTGTGGAAAAAGATCTCTAGTTCAGTTCAAAAAGATAAGTTTCATCCGATCCATCATAAAAGGTTTTTGATATAGCCTCTCATAATTCCTTTGCTGTTGGAAGACGGATGAAACATTTCACTAGTGATGGACTCATTGAATAAATGAACCAACTTTAAATTTTTTGATTTTAGTAATTGATGTCACAAGATTAGGGCTTCATCTGGGTATTTTATTCACTTTTCCAGTGAAATATACTGCCTTACTGTGAGCACCAATGCGCATCTCCATAAGTTGGGACCATAGCGGATAATTTATTTCATTCAATATTGTAGAGGTAGGAAAAATAGAGTTATCTTGTTGGATAACAATATTTTATGGTGGGTTTGGAACAACAAAAGATGAATCTGCTTTTTGTATAAGGTGAAATAAAGTATTTGACTACTAACTTATATTGTAGAGGTAGGAAAAATAGAGTTATCTTGTTGGATAACAATATTTTATGGTGGGTTTGGAACAACAAAAGATGAATCTGCTTTTTGTATAAGGTGAAATAAAGTATTTGACTACAAACTTCGGGTATAGGCTTCACAGTACGAAATTCGATGCTTAGTTCGATAATTCTTTCTCATAATTGGAACTGCTCTAATACCATATCGAACAATGGTATTCAAGCATATTTGTCCACTCCAATCAGAGTCGATATATAAATACAGACTTTAACCTAAACTAGAAAACACTTAATCTAGAAGAAAACAAATCCAAAAGCCTATACAGAAAATCAAATAATTAGAATACTAAATATTCTACATACAAAGAAAACAAATAATACTATAAAATCTGTAATGACCCGACTGGCCGTTTTAAACATTTAAATTCAGTTCGGTGCTTTGAAGTCTTTAGAAGTTTCATATAGTGTATTAACTTGCGTGTATCGTCGGTTTTGGTCTTCGAGTTGTTCAGAATTAATTTGGAAGAATGATTCTTAAATAGAAAGCTTTAAGTTAGAAGAGTTGACGAAGTTCGACTTTCGTGTATTTGACCTTAGAGTAGAGTTTTTATATAGCATGTTTGGCCAAGATTTTTTTTTTTTTTTTGCCTAATGGATAATATATAAATAAAATCCCAAAATGGGTCCAATGCTTACAAGATGTCCAAACTAAAATAGAAGTTGCATGAAGCTACTAGCTAATAAAAAAGATAGAAAAACTAAAATCTAATGAACTAACTATTACAACATGATAAGTTGAATGCTTCCTTCTCCTATTAGTGTACGTGAATCCAATTGTCATTGACAAATACCAACCAACACCTATCAAGCTCTCACCAGGCGCCAAGGTATATTATCCATAGGCTAAAATGAATTCCAAGCATCTCCACCGCAGAGTTGAAATCCGCATCGTCCTCCAAGTGTCGCTACTATATGATCTCCATATACAGTGGACTGATTTTGTTCAAGTATTAATCATGTGCTCACTCATCAAGATTAATGTGTAGAGAGGCGCCTGGCTCTAGGCAGGCTTTGCTAGACAAAAGCCAGGCTTGAGCTGGCTTTAGGTAGGCTTTACAAGGCAAAGGCCAGGCATGTGCTGGCTTTAGGCAGGCTTTGCAAGGCAAAAGCCAGGCTTGAGCTGGCTTTAGGCAGGCTTTGCAGGCCAAAGGCCAGGCGTGAGCTGGCTTTACGCAGGCTTTACAAGGCAAAAGCCAGGCATGAGCTGGCTTTAGCCAGGCTTTACAAGGCAAAAGCCAGGCATGAGCTGGCTTTAGGCTCGCTTTACAAGGCAAAGGCCAGGAATGATCTGGCTTTAAGCAGACTTTGCAAGGCAAAGGCCAGCCTTTGAGAATGTGCCTTTTTGTGATCTTGTAAGCTCAGATCCTTCCCTACTAGAACCTTTAATGTAGACATCATTCAAAACATTGCTAAACCATCCTCAGATTGAGCTTGAAAGCATGCTAATACCACTGAGAAATGATTCAACAATCTCCAAAAATACCATATGATGGGTTCAGCATCTTCCTTAGCATTTGGACATATCAGTTTCAGAGTCCAATATTGTGAAGCCATCAGTCTGGGGTTCTTCTCTTTGCTATCCTAATCCTAAGGTTAGGTGATTGAGATTTGTCTAGATTGATCAACCTCCTCCCTGCACTAGGCAGTTCAGAGAATGAATGAAAGTCAGATGTACCTGCAAAAGAGAACACAATGTTAGCTATAAAATCCGCCACTGAGTTTCCTTCTCTGAACACATATTGAAAGATCACATTGAAGTTGTCCTTCATCTCTATAATTTTCTTCACATCCTGTGCAATTACCCAAGGAGGATCACATTCCCCTTCTATCGCCTTCTTCATCACCAATGAATCAGTCTCGAGTATGAGAGGGTGAAAATCATGCTCCACACAATATTCCAACCCTTGAATAATAGCCTTAGCTTCACCCACCATATTAGTTGTCACTCCCAGGTCTACTGCCCTAGCATACACCACATCACCTTCATCATCCCTCACACAAAATCCTAGGGAGCTAGGTCCAGGATTGCCCTTTGAAGCTCCATCAGTATTACATTTGTACCAACCATGACAAGGAAGCTGCCATGTTACTCTTGTAGTGATCAATATAGGTTTATATCCTTCAAAGTATTGAATCATGTCTGGCCATAACAATGGAATATTAGGGATCCAAGCATACCTCACCCTTGCTAGTTGATGCAATGTCCTATTTATCTCATGAATCACCCTATTTGTGGACATTGAACCACCATGTTTACCTGCATTTCTTCTCTTCCACAGCTCCCAAGTGATGATAGATGGTACTGCTTGAAATAGTGACTTTAATTTCGGACAACACTGAGCATACCACCAATGCCTTATAATCTGCTTCAATTGAATCAATTGTACAGAAATTCCAGCAGCCCCCATGAACAAGTTCCATACCTTAGAGGTAGTAGGACTTGTGACAAATATATGCTCAATGAATTCCTCTTGGGACTGCTGACAACACCAACACCTAGACATAACCATTTGCCCTTGCCTCCTCCACATGTCATCAGTGGCTATTTTCTGCCTCCATAATCTCCACAAGAAGAAAGATATCTTGATTGGCAAACCTTTAATCCACATTAACTTGAATTCCTGATTAGGATCTGCCCTATGCCTTAATATTTGCCAAGAACTGCTAACACTGAACTTGCCTGAAGGAGTTGGCATCCAGTATGGCTTATCCCAATAACCCTCATTGCCTTCACAGTGCACATTTAGCCTTATATGTTCTGCAATTTCCTCATTGAAAGTTTGATCTAGCAGCTGATCATCCCATGTTTCCCCTTGCGACAGTTCTACCACCTCCTGAAGACCTTCATTGATTGGAAAGTCTTCAGGTAATACATGATAAAGTGCACCCAATCCAGTCCAATTTTCATGCCTAATATTAGTTATTCCACTCTTCAATTCCCATACGATCTCATGTTCTACTTCTTCCCTAGCACTCAGCATTTGTCTCCAAACATGAGACCCTCCCCTAAAATGCACCACAGTTGGTGGCTCCTTCTTGCAATATGTTGCGACCAAACACACTCACGCAAGTATACGCGGTCGTCAAGTAATAAAGTGACTAAAAGTCGGATGTCGAACCCACGAGGACTTATGATTAACTATTAACTAAATTAGACTATCCTAATTATCTAAACAAGAATTAAACCTAAAAATATTTTATTCTAAACTAATTAAATAAGAAAATATAAATAATGAACTTTGAACAGAGAAAGAGCAGATTTTAATGATATCAATGTAATGAAAACGATCTAGGGTTATGGGCTATCTAACAATCCTATTGTATTCTTCAATTGAATTGACCGACTAATTTATCTAGCTTATTGGTTGACAGGGTTAATATTGCTCATAAGAATCTGTCGAGTTCTTACTCGCCTATTCAAGCTAACCTAACGCCTATATGTCTATGGAGTTAGAATCAACAAGAACGCATTTATAATTCCTGTAAATCAACCAAGCAAGGCAATTAGGTATATGTCTATCCTAACCACGAATCCGTTCCCCGATGCCCGAGTTCAAGAACTTGCCCTACTTAATCCTATATGCAATATAGAATTCCCACTTTCGAGTTCAATTCTAGATTCGTAGATAATATTCAATTGGTGATCAAGCAATTAAATAATTAAGTGCAAGATTGAATAAATAAACTAATATGATAAATCAAGAAGTCAAAATCAATATCCGAATAACAATAGTCATGAAAGAACCACAACCCTAGAACGTGAAGTTTAACTCCACATAGACATGGTAGCCAAACAACAAATCATACAAAGAAACATAAAAATTACTAAGTTTGGTGGGAGAAAGAAGAAACTTGATGAATTCCGGCCTCCACAGCTTTGTTGTGGCTTTTTCCCTCTTCCCAATATGTTAGATGACCTAAAAGAGGCGTTTTTGGCTTATATATTGCGTACCAAAGTCGTGGGCCAAAGTTCTCCTATTTCTAATCCAAATCAGCTTCAGGGATTGATGCTAGGGTGGATGCGTCGCATCCACCTCGTCCTCCACTTCTCAGCTTCGCATGCTAGGGTGGATGCGACGCATCCACCCTTCTCTTCTACTTCCCAGTCTCGGATGCTATGGCGGACGCTATGGGCCGACTTCACTGCTAAGGGTGCACGAAAGATGTAGTTTTTCTAGGTTGGATGCGACGCATCCAACCCTTCTTCCTCTGGCTAGACCACCTTTTCTTCATATTTTGCACTCCAAACACCTTAAATCATCACACATAACTTAATTAGTCATAAAACCAATAATTAAACCATGTTGGGAATTTTAAAGATCAAATAACATCAAGAAGTGGTTAAAACATGGGTAAAGTAACATCAACACATATCGAAATATGCCAAACATCACAATACTTATTCCACATGAAATTAGACCACAAAGATTTTTTGGTCCTAAACCTCCACCATAGTTTAGCAAACAGTGCCTTTGAGACATCATTTAAGGACCTAAAACCTAGCCCCCCTTCCTATTTAGGAAGGCAAAGTTTTTGCCATAAAGCCCAGTGTCTGCTTCTCCCTTCTTCCTTTGTGCTCCAAAAGAACCTAGCAAAAGTCTTATGTAGATGCCCCAGGATGCTGTTTGGTGGATCAAGGACTGATAACATGTGAACTGGCATACTTTGCAAAACACTAGAGATGAGTGTTTCCTTTCCTCCAAATGACAGCAGTTTTCCTTTCCATGAATGCAACTTAGCCTTCACCTTCTTGATATGATCCTCATAATAGTCCTTCCTCCTTCTAGTGTAAAAAATAGGACACCCTAGATATGTGAAGGGGAATTTACCTCTTGCAAATCCTGTAATAGCTCCAACTGCCTGAAACAATCCATTAGCAACCTTTGAATACATGTAGTATGAACTCTTATCTTTGTTGATCATCTGACCTGATATCTTCTCATAGTTCCCCAACACTGCCATAATCTTGCTCAAAGAGGGAGGATGAGCAGATGTAAATATTATCGTATCATCAGCATATGCCAAGTGGTTTAAAGAATCAGACCACTTAGGCATTCAAAATCCCACAAATGACTTGTCTTCAAAAAGCTTATTCAAAGACCTGGAAAGTACCTCAGCTGACAGAATGAACAATGCTGGAGATAGGGGATCCCCTTGTTTCACACCCCTTGTCAACTTAAAGAACCCTGAGGACTGCCCATTCACCAGTACTGAATACCAGTTATTTGACATCAAGTTCCACACCATGTTGATGAAGTGTTCAGAAAATCCAATCTTCCTTAGCATATGCAATAAGTACTTCCATGAGACCCTATCATAGGCCTTAGCCATATCAAGCTTGATTACCACATTAGCTGGCTTTCCCCTTAACCTTATGTCAGTGATAATTTCTTGAGTCAATAAGATGTTCTCAAATATACTCCTACCCTTTACAAATCCGGATTGATTAGGAGCTATTAGAGATGGCAAAAAATCTCCAATCTATTATGTAACACCCTAGACAAAACCTTGTTAATGAAGTTGCTCAAACTAATAGGTCTTAAGTCAGAGAAGGTCTCAACTCTAGGTTTCTTGGGCAGCAACACTAGATTGGTGTGAGTGATGGATTTAGGCAATGCAACTGTAGCACCATGTTGTGTAAATCAGCACCAATAACATCCCAGCATGTTTGATAAAACAAGCCAGTGAATCCATCAGGGCCACTAGCACTCTCCCCACTAAGCTCAAAAACTACTGCCCTTACTTCTTCAATTGTTGGCAATCTGCTAAGTTCCAAATTCTGATCCATAGTGACCATTGAAGGTACATTATTGAGCAAGGAAAATTCGAAAGCAACACCTTCATTTGTGAACTTTCTTTGATAGAAGTCCACTGCAGCTGTAGCCAATTGCTCCTGGTCTTCAATCCATACCCTACTGCCACTTTTGATCCTCTTCAGTTGCAATTTCTTTCTTTTGCCATTGACATAGTTGTGAAAGAAACTTGTATTCCTATCTCCTTCAGCAAACCAAGTCATCCCAGCTTTTTGCTTCCAATACTGCTCCTCAATATTCAAGTATTTCTTCAATTCAGATTGAGCCTTTTGAAGCACAATCCTATTCTCAGTTGTAGGCTCTTCTTTAAACAACATCTCCTTCACCCTAACAATGTCCTCCAAAATAGCCAATTGCTTGAAGATATCACCAAATGTTTCCCTATTCCATTTTGAGAGTGCTACCTTCACCCTCTTGATATTCTGCTTGAACATCAAAAACTGATCCCCTATGAAATCAGCTTCCCAATTCTGCCTCACCACAGCCATAAATGTAGCATGCTTTGTCCAAAAGTTCAAGAATCTGAAAGTCTTGACAAAATTGGTTGTCTGCACCCCACATGTCATTAGCAATGGTGCATGATCTGATCCAGATCTGATTAGATGCTCAACTTCAATAGTTGGCAACATGTTCTGAAATGGTAAATTCACAAAAATCCTATCCAATCTCTTGAATATACACTCAGCATTGGATCTCCCATTCCACCATATGAGTGGACTTCCTTTGTACCCTTGCTCAAACAAACCACAAGAGTTTACACAAAATGCAAAATCCTCATATTTAGGAGGGTGTATTGGAAGTCCCCCTATTTTCTCATCTTCATGAAATATCACATTGAAATCCCTTCCTACCAACCATGGTAATTCCATATCACTTGCTAAATAATACAAGTGATCCCACAAATCCAACCTCTCTATTGCTGAACATTTTGCATAAACAAATGTCATCATCATGTGCTGCCCCAGGTCATGGTGAAACACTCTCACAGTCACCTGTTGTTCAATATCCTCCACTAATTCCCATTCCACCACTGCATCGAAGAACAACCATATTTGCCCATTAATATTTGTATAAGCAGACTCCATATTCAACCTCTTTTTATATCTATCAATGAGTCCCTTATTTTGAAAAGGCTCCATCAATGCAACTACACAAAAATTATGCTCCCTATTCATATTTATCACCCTAGGAAAGGCCTGTTGTGTATTCACAGACCTTATGTTCCATATTAATGTTTTGATCATCATCTAGATTAGAGAAGCTGCCCTCCTGGCATTATTCTTGAAGGTTGTGGTGGATCTTTACTCTGATTCTTCTTAGTTTTTTACCTCGTTTAGCACTAGTTGTGGGTGATAAATCCCCTTCCCTAGCCACTTGTTTGAAGTTTTCGACAGCTGGTTCATCATCTCCTTCATCCTCCATTGGATTTTGTCTCAATAAGTCTTCATCAATTGGTGTCACATTATGTGTAACTAAATCATGTAAATGTTGTAGAGGAGTCTTAGTTAGAACATTAAGATGTAGTTGCATGGTTTGATATGTGCCAGATTCCATAGGCACTTCCTCTATTTCCCCATATGCTCTTGGAACAATTGCCCGCTTATAAGCATGTTCATACTCCTTGAATTGTAGCTCATGGACATACGCCGGAACACCATCTACATAGGCCAAAATCGCTCCAGTGGCTCTAAGGTTGGGGTTTATTGTAGCTGCCTCATCAGGTGAACCTGGCTTTAGGCCTGGCGTCGCCCGCCTAACATCTGGGGAGCCTGGCTTTAGGCCTGGCATCGCCAGCCTATCGCCAGGTGAGCCTGGCTTTAGGCCTGGCATTGCCAGCCTATTGCCCGGTGAGCCTGGCTTTAGGTCTGGCGTCGCCAGCCTATCGCTAGGTGAGCTTGGATTGTTGTCCTTCTTCACCTTGTCTTCTATTGTCTTTATTTTGCCCAGCTGATCATTCTTAACCTCAACTGCATTGCTCCATAAGACCTTTGTAGAGTTTACCTCATCAAGATCCTCCATCTGCCTAGAATCTTTAAAAGTTTGAGATAGAATCGCATGACAAGATTGGTTTGTGGTCACATTGAGTTGTTTTAGCTCCTCTTTGCTAGTCCCAAACCTTCTATGAACCCAGTCGATTGTGGACTGAATCCCTGAAGGAGTAGGATCATCTTTAGAACTGAAGACTGTTTTTTCCCCCACCAAAACCAGTTGGTTGTTCTCGTTTATATCACTTTGTTCCTCCTCTAATACTGCAAATATATTCCTTATTTGAACCTTGTTTGTCTTATCTTCTTCGACCTCCATCAGTGCAAAGTTATTGTGCACCTGCTGTACACCAGCATTCACTGGCACGATTGCATTGCCAGTTTGCCCTTGTACTTGGGTTTTGTTATTTTTGTTGGTTCCCCGATTATCTCGAACTTCCTTCCACTGTGCACCTATGTTCCCGACTACTTTTCCACTCGTGAGAATCATTAAAGGGGTAATGTAATTTTTGGTTTTTCCTTGTTCATCAGCAACAGAATTCCAGTTGTTCAACTCAGCAAGATCATTCCTTTTCTTGCTGCTTCGGTTCTCAATAAGCTCGGGGTGCAAACGCCAACATTCAATTTCATCATATCCTTGTAGTTTATACTCCTTACAATATTTTGGTAGCATGTCATACTGAATTCTCACCCATTCTGTTCGAACACCACCAGAAGCTTCGTCATCAATATCCAATCGCACCTTTTTAGGTAGTTCGGCCAACAAATCGATAAGAACTTTTACTCTTGCACAACTCGGCCTAGTTTTGTTTGTAGTTGCCACGTCAAGACACACTGGCCTTCCCATAGCTGTAGCCAAAGAAAACAGAGTTTCCTTTACAAAAAAGGTAGGCAGCAGTCCAGGAAAAGAAATCTACGCCATCGCCATCGGAGTTTCTTCACCCGCCTTAAATTTTGCATTGTAGATAAGAGTACGCAATTGGTATTCGTACCCATCTTTGGCTTTGATGTAGAACGTATTCTTCGATGTGAAATTGAGGAAATCTTGCCATAGAGTTAATCTAATTAACACATGACGATCTCTAAGGAATCCGATATTACACTCACCTTTGATACCACATTGAGTTGGAATTATTCGGTGAAGCTCGTGAATCTCCGGAGAACCATATGAAAGCTTGCCAATGACAACATATTGGAGGCCTTCAATCATGTTCATTCTTAGAGTAATCTTAGATTTAAATATATAAAAAATTATTTAACAAGTATAAAAGCATTCATCCCAAAGCTAGCATAAATTATAAAGCCACCCTAAAAATAAAAAGAAATATTTATATATTAGGAGAGTTCAATAATATAATCTCAAATTCTAAGTATTAGGTTTAAAATAAGTAAGGTTATTTTGATATATACCATGTTGTGTTAAGGGTATTGTTGATAAGAACGAAAGTCAAAACTGTTTCTGCTTCTGCTTCCGGGGAGAAGCTACTTTTTTCTGCTCTCTAAAATTGCTTCTGCTTCTTTCCAAAAGTACTTTTTTCCCCACAAAAGCTTAGCCAACCACCTCAAGTTGAGAAAAAAATGCTTTTTGAGAAAAAAAAAAGAAGCGCTTTTAGGGTGGGAAGATTCTTGGCCAAACAACTTCCCAAAGCTAAAGAAACAAATTGTCAAATAACGTCGGCAAAAACCCTAAACAAAAAATTCTCTCTTTAATGACCAGTGAATAGTGCCAAACAGTACCGTGAACAGTGACTTCATCACTGTTCATCGCGGACAAGCTAGAGCTTTAGGCTTCAATGACCATAATGGCCGGCGACCAGCCGGATTTTCCGGCTGGTCTGCCCTCCCCCAGTGTTGCACAACAACATAAAACAACTAACGCCAACCCTCCAGCGATGAAGGCCTCCAATATTCTAAGATTTGTACCCCACAAGTGGTAGTTCCAAATGCGATTTAGTGGCCGCAAAAGCGGATTCACAAGCAGATTTGTATATATTCGAAGGGTTGGTTCATTTGATCACATTTTGGGATTTAAAGCTTGGTTTTGAGTGATTTTTGAGAGAATTTTCACCCATGGATTGTTGTAAGTATTTTTGACTCAATTTTGATTATTCTACATATTTTCATCTTCGATTTTGGTAGTTGTACTCATACTACACTTCTACACTTTGCGTGCAGATCTTCGAGCTGATGTTGTTGTATCTGGCGGGCGCTGACATTAAAGATGTAACCATTGTCCGATTATGGCTACCATTTGTCCTTGGTAGTTTCAGAATTGAGTTTTGTTTGTTTATATTTCATACAGATGTTGTATTTATGTTCATACCATCTTTGTAAATCTATGTCTTAGTACACTACTAGAAAACTGCCTAAAACCGTCCAGAAATACCGACCGGAATCGGTCGAAAAACTGGAAAAATCGACCGACTTTAATTAGTCGAGATTAGGCTGGTCAGTAATAAATAACGACCGAAATCGGTCATAATTTCCTACCGTTTTCGGTCGGTTAATAAAATTTCACAAGTGACCAAAAAGAAGAAAAAAAATGCACCGTGTGTGAATCATACCGGGGTCTATACTATGGCAGGATACTATTCTACCACTAGACCATTGATACATTTTGGTTTAAGACTATCTTTTATTCTATTTGTACTCTTTAATTACATTTTTGCACGAAAATAACCAGCTGATTTCGGTCGATTTTATTAAAAATAAAAAATTGCCTACCGAAATCGATTGATTTTTTAAAAGGAGAAATAACCGACAAAAGTTGGTCAGTTTCTTAAGAAAAAAAAAATCCTCTGGACGCCAAAATAGTTTCTCGCATTTTTGCGCCAAACAAAAACCGACCGAAGTTGGTCGGTTTTGTTAAAAAAAACTAAAAAAATAATATATTTTTAAATACCGACCGACTTCGGTCGGTTTTTTGACCAACCTAAGTCGGTCAGTTTGCCGCGGTCGGTTTTGGCCGAATTTCTTGTAGTGGTAGCTCATAACTTTGTACTACCAATCCTTGGGATTTTGTATAGAAGTTCTGTTATTTTACTCTCTTAGCTCTTACTATTCTCATTTTAGTTATGTTGAATGTTATTTGGCTTATCTAGTGAGTTGAATTAGGTGTTATCATGACTAGATGAATTTTGGTGGGTGACAAGATCTTACATACTAGGAAATACATTTTATAGGAAAAATCAACTTACACCTAATATATGGCTCAAGCTGACACTTAGAAATTTCATATAATTTATTCATGAACATGCATTATTCTGTATTTTGAGACGAGCTTTGTCCTTAAACCAAGTTTGCACCCCCCCCCCCCCTCCCCCCCTTTTTTTTGATTACCATGTTGGTTGAGTCAAAAAAAAATTAAAACATGGCTACTATAAAAATTTTATTGGATTTTTAAGTTCTCTGGTTAAAGAGAAATAACCTGCTAGCTATAACTGGTTAAATTTAATCATAGTATAAACATTATTTGTACAGTCAGAGCATATAACTTAAATAATCCAAGCACAATCTTTTTTTTAACTGAGATCATGTGCAAAATGCGTGAGATAGCAGAAAACTTTCCTTATTAGCCTCCTGGATTCTCTAATAAGTTAGTAAACAATACCTTCATCTGCATGTGGAATGTTTATTAAACCATTGCTTCTTGAAGATAACACTCCACATCAATTGTCCTCGTGAAACTTAATTTATCGTTATGATTGGAATAATTTATAGCCAACTTGTTTCCTTGTCATCGGTTCGCAATTTCGAATTCAATTTAGAGGCAGAAATCCATAAATAATGAGTGTCTCAAAAATATTTCCAACGCATTTGATCAAGTCCAAACACACACTTACATGCCCCTAGCCTTTTTCTACAACCAAAAACAACTTGATTCATCCTCTAAGTCATCACCTTCTCAAATAACTCATCTTCTTGAAAATTCCTTATCCAAAACTCTCGTATCTTATTATCCATATGCTGGCACAGTTAGAGATAACTCAATTATCGAATGTGACGATGCCGGTATTCAATTTTTAACCGTTCGAATGGAATATCCTATGTCAGAAGTTCTCAATTCCCTAGACTCGAAAATCAAAGATTTAGTCTTCCCTATAGGGTTACCATGGTCAAATTATAGTTTTGGTCCCTTAGGTGTGGCCCAATTGACTTTCTTTAATTGTGGAGGAATAGCAATTAGTTGGGGCTTTTGCGTCTATACCTGATTTTGGGGTCACAATTGAACTTATACCCACTTTGCAAAAAAGTTTGCAAGCGTATCCAATTTACGATCAAATTCAGCTTGTCGGGTCTGAAGTTAAAAGAAAAAATGCCTGAAGTGAAAAAATTATACTTCAAATGCACTTAAGGCCAAATAGGTCTGAAGTGCAACCAATGGTTTCATCCACTTAAGGCTGATAAGTTTGAAGTGAAAAATTGCACTTCAGATGCACTTAAGGCCAAAAAGTCTGAAGTGCAACAAACGTTTTCATTTACTCAAGGGAAATAGGTTTGAAATGAAAATTTGCACTTCAGATGTTAAGGCCAATAAGTTTGAAATGAAAAATTGCACTTCAGATGTACTTAAGGCCAAAATGTCTGAAGTGCAACAAATATTTTGTTAGACTTAAGGCCAATAAGTCTGAAGTGAAAATTTGCACTTCAGATGCACTTAAGGCCAAAAAGTCTGAAGTGAAAATTGCCGAGAAATAGAAATTTATTTTTCGAATTATAACAATCCAATATACGATTTAACACCTAAATCTACTCCAAATGAAATCAAATTTGAAACATAACCTCCAAATATCATCAGGAACAAACCTCAATCATCAATTTGTCAAAACAACAATAAATATAATGAGCCCATTTTACAATTAAGAAAAATAAGAAGAAGAAACCCTAAGAAATAGTAGAAAATAAAGCATTATAACAGCTCACCATTGTAAACATCATAAACTACATTAAAATTTATTCACAACCACCATATAAAATCATTAAGAAATATAAAATCATTAAGAAGAATAAGAAGAAGGAGAAGAAGAAAACGAAGGAGGAGAAGGGGAGGAGAAAGAGGCACGAAATTGTTTAAAAAATGGGTACAAATTAAAATATTTTTAAAAAATGGATATAGATTAAATATGGGCGACCAAATAAGACGCTCCGTGCAATTTTTACCGATTAGTTTGTGCCTATCACACAAGCTGAGTGATGCATGCAATTATTGCCACTTTTCTAGTGATTGGGCCGCAATAACTAAAGATCCAAATCTAAAACCTTCTCCCCCTTACATTATTCAAGATTCATTATTTCCATCACCACCAACTGGTCCTTTGGATTCTCCAGTAGTTTTGTCCTGCTTAGAAGGTTGTGTTGATAAATAGATCTTATAATGAATTTAATTCTCGATTTCTGTTTTAGAATTATGTAATTTTTAGAATTATGTAATGAAGGGACTCTTCTTTTTTAAGATTTTTTATGATATTTTCAACCTTAGAGCATATATTAACATTTCCTTTTCGATCGTTTCAATTGTAATTACAATTCATTTGATAACCCTTTTAGTCGATGAAATCGTAAAACTATATGATTTATTAGAAAAGGGCATAATAGTTACTTTTTCTGTATTACAAGATTATTAGTTACTCATTGGATTTCTTCTGGACATTTCCCACTAAGCGATTTATATGAATCATTAATTTTTCTTTCATGGAGTTTCTCCCTTATTCATATAATTCTGTATTTCAGGATGAACGCTTTTTTCATTCGCTATGCGCTGACTGGATGCGTACTCGCGTGATCAATCGATGGACGGGGGAATTGCGTGAATGATGAGACCGGCCTAACCTAAAGTCAAGGCTCTTCCCTCTCTTGATGGAGAATCTTGATTGACTGATACTAGGAACCGATTCGGAGAAAGAAGAAGCATGGCATGAGATAGGCGGCAGATCAATTTCCGATAGCGAATTACTTGACTCGATGGATGGAGGGAGAGCCCTCCAACTCAAGCATGAAATCAATATTGAGTCAACAATCATCGAGAGGGGTACCACCAAGCGAGATCGAGACAGCTCTAACTGTTTAAAGGTAAAGGAAAGAAAGCTTATGTTGAGTGGCAATCCAAGCTATTGCTCTACTCCCTCTCCTTATGTTATGGTAGATTTTGAATCCCTATTGAATTTCTTACTCCAGAAAAAAGAGAGAAATCAACAATAATGCACACACGTGAAAAGGCTTACCCCGCAGAAGGCAGCGGCTGGGAAAGGGAAGGGAATAGGAAGACCGGGAACGAAGTCACTCGACCAAAAGAAGGTCTTATTTGAGTTCAAAGCGAGGAGCGAGATAGAGACAGATTGCAATAGCAAAAGCCAACTCTAAGAAGCAGCTTTACTTTAAAGAGGGGCAAAAGAAAAGCAAAGGAGAGAAAAAAAAGGGAGCTTAACATATATAAATCGGTTACACATTAAAGGAAAGATAGATTCTAGTTATCCTAC
Organism: Nicotiana tabacum; assembly: GCF_000715075.1. Lineage (NCBI taxonomy): Eukaryota > Viridiplantae > Streptophyta > Magnoliopsida > Solanales > Solanaceae > Nicotiana > Nicotiana tabacum. The sequence continues at coordinate 34,553,717 of NC_134094.1, read as the reverse complement.
CTGACTACACAAAATATTCTACATGTGGTTAACAAAAGAGTCACTGGTTATTGGCCTCAAGATAGAGACGAGCTGACTAGAATCATAAGGTTAAGATAGGGCTAGGCTTTCTCTCATGGACCTTTTTATATTATATTACGATATACGACCGTTCCCCTACTTTGACCTGAAGATACTCGTTTTCCACCTCTAACTTAGCTTCCCTCAAGGCACTAATTGCTGCTGAATCAAGAGTACAGAATATCACATGTACAGAAGTTGTTAGTGCACTCTTATTCAAGTGTGCTAATAAAGCAGTAAAATCAAACTCGGGGTTTTTCCAACCATCTAAGTTGATCCAATACGCAGATTTAAGACAAATAATTTCGCCACGTCTTCCGAAATCCTTCGGTAATATTCTTTCACATTTTTCTACAATAATAGATAATGAAGGAGACATGAAGTTACATCATATAGTAAGTGAGATGAGAGAGGAAAAAGATAATTTTGTCAGCAAAGATCATGTCAAAGAAAATTCATGGGTCTCAGAAATAATGGAATTAGCTAAATTGGGAGGAGAATTGCCACTACATACAAAGGAAATTGATGAATACACTTGTAGCAGTGTGATTAAATTTCCATTCCAAGATGTAGATTTTGGATGGGGGAGACCTGCAGCCGTGACTATAGCAAATGGTCCGTAAACTAAATATTTCAATTTGCTGAGCGATCAGAATGGTGATATTGAAGCATTGGTAATGTTGAATGAAAAGGACATGTCAGTATTTGACTAAGACGAGGAGCTCCTTGAATTTGCCTCTCCATCTCAGTATTAGCTTCAATTAATATTTTGTTATAATAAGCAATACTCTATTTATTAAGTGTTGCATTGTACTCTTTCATGTTTGTATGTTCGTTTGTGGAGAATATGCGGTATTATGATAAATGTTATGATATTACTGATCTTCCTTTTGTTTCTTTTGTTTGTTTCTTTGCTCCTCGGTATATAGTGGTTTGGATCATCATCATCATCATTATTATTATTATTATGTCAAAAAATACATATAATTTAACCATTGTTATATCATATTTTAATATTTTTAATCATCTTTTGAGTATTAATTATATTACTTAATACTTAATATTATATTTTAACTAAGTAGGAATAAAATGGTGTGAAGATAAAAGGATTTGGAGCAAAATTAAATAAAATACAGGAAAAAAAGGAAAATAAAATAATAAAAAGGAGGAGACAAAAGGGGACATCCTTTGGTGTTTGTCCCCAAAGTAGAAGAAAAGCAAGTAAAGAAATACAATTCTAATACTGTGATGACCCGAAAGGTCATCTCGTGTTTTGAAACCTAATTCTGTTATCCGAAATCTTAAAAATCATGTTTTAGCCTTTCTCGATTTATGTGCGCCATCCGGGCGGGTCCCGGTGGGTGTTTTGACGGCCCCGGTGGGTCCGTATCTTAATTTGGGACTTGGACGTATGCCCGAAATCGAAATCAGAAGTCCCTAGCCCGAGATATCGAACTTTGTCGAAATTTGATAGTTAAAGGCTAAATGAATTGGAAATGTTTCACCAAAGTTTGACTTTTTGGATAACGGGTCCGTATTTTGGTTTCGGAACCCAGTATAGATCCAATACCACATTTATGACTTTTCTGTGAAATTTGGTGAGAAACAGAGTTGGTTTGACGTGATTCGGACGTCCGGTTGTGAAAAATAGAAATTTCAAAGTTTTCTTGAAAATTTCATTTGATTTGTTTTTCAATTCGTAGTTCTGGGTGTTATTTTGGTGATATGATCGCACGAGCAAGTTCGTATGATATTTTTAGACTAGTGTGCACCTTTGGTTTAGAGCCCTGAGGGCTCGGGTGAGTTTCAGATAGGCTACAAAGTGAATTTTGACTTGGTGAAATTGCTGGTGTAACTGATCTTGTTGCAGGTCTCTGATCTCGCATTTGCAAGATCAGGCATCTCAATTGCGATATTTGAGAGTTCCGCATTTGCGAGCTTCTCATCGCAAATGCGAAGAGAAGCTGGGCCACGCAGGTTTCATAATTGCAAAATAACCTTCACAATTGCGAAGTCGGTCTGGGGAACGTAGTCTTCGCATTTGCGACGATTGTGTCGCATTTGCGGTCATCTAGAGTTTGCATTTGTGAACCTTTCTTCGCATTTGCGAAGCCCAGGTCGCAAATGCGACATCTGCAGCTGATGAAATAAGAGTTAGACGGGATTTTTGGTCCATTTCCTAAATTTTCAAACCTAGAAGCACAAGCGGCGATTTTTCAAAGAACGTTTCTTCCCCAAATCATTGGTAAGTGATCTTAGACTAATTTGTTTCAATATTTCACTACTTTTTCTAAGATTTCAAGCTAAAATCTAAGGTTTTCATGGTGGAATTGGGGTAGAAACTAGGGATTTGATAAATTGGGGATTTTAACCTCAAATTGAGGTCGGATTTCAAAATAAATTATATAACCGGCCTTACGGGTGAATTGGTAATCGAGTTTTGGTCCGAATTTTGGGTTTGGACCAAGCGGGCCCAGGTGTTGACTTTTGTTGACTTTTTCAAAAAATGGCCTAAATTGAATTCTTTACAATCGTGGGTAGTTCCTAAGGCTTTATTTGAATTGTTTGGTTAGTAATATGCTAGATTCTATTATTTCGGAGGCTTGTTTGAAGGGAAAAATTGTGATTGAACTTTGAGTTTGGCCGTTGGTACGAGGTAAGTGTCGTGGCTAACCTTGACTTGAGGGATTAGGACCTAATTATCTATTTGCTACGTGTTTAGATGTTGGGTACCACGTATAGGTGAGGTGACGAGTACCTATGCATTGTTGTCGAGTTATAGCCTGCGGGTGGGTCTTATTCTTGTAATTGTCGCTTTCCTTGATCATATTATTCATGCTTAGACTAGTTAATTGGGATGTTGATCATTATTATCATGTTTACGAAGTTTTGTATTGATTGAGTGTTGAATCAAGTTGAGGTTGGTATTGTGGAACCAAATGTTGAAGTAAGATCTGATCTTGTTGTTTCTATCTCCTTGTTGTCATTGTTCATTGTTTGGTGAGGGAGAGTGTTAATGCACGAAAGGTGATGCCATGCTGTTTCTATTGACTTTATGTAAGGTTGAGAGTGTTAATGCATAAAGGATGATATTGTGCCATATTGTGAGTGTAATTCACGAAGGGTGATGGCGTGCCATGTTATGTGAGTTAATGCACGAAGGGAAATGTTGCGCCGTTTCTATTAATTTTATGGTGAGGATGAGAGTAAAAGCACGAAGGGTGATGCCGTGTACGTTTCCTTTACTGTGTTCATTGATTCTTATTGGTTCATAGTATATTTACTGTTCAAGTTATCTTTCTGCTGTGATTCCTTATCTCGCATTTTCCCTCAGCATGTTTCCCCCTCCCGATATTACCTGTTTAGTTCTTTACTGCTATATGTATATACATTGTTAAACTGTACATGTTTGATTGTAGGTGTCTTGTCTTAGCCTCGTTACTACTTCATCGAGGTTAGGCTCGACACTTACTAGTACATGGGGTCGGTTGTACTTATACTGCACTCTGCACTTTCTGTGCAGATTTTGGTACTGGCTCGGGTTGATCGAGAGTTTAGGTGTTGGACCCTCTATCCGGAGACTCAAGGTAGATCTGTCGGAATCCACAGACCTTGAAGTCCCCGTCTATCTTTCTAATTTTACTGTTTCTTTCATTCAAATAGTTATACTTCTTTCAGACTATTACTTGTAGTAAATTCTAGAATGCTCGTGAATTGTGACACAAGATCCGGGTAGTAGTAAATGATGAAGTTGTTATAATATTCGCACTCATTATAGCTTATTCACTGTTAATTACTGTAATGTACAATAATTGACTTCTTAATACTTTAATGTCGGCTTGCCTAGAAAGTGGGATGTTAGGCGCCATCACGATCCTGATGGTGGAAATTTCGGGTCGTGACAAGTTGGTTTCAGAGCACTAGGTTGCCTAGGTCTCACAATTTACGAGCGAGCTTAGTAGAGTTCGGGGGATCGATACGGAGTGTCTGTACTTATCTCCCAGAGGCTATAAAGTTTAGGAACATATTTCACTTATATTCTTCTTTGTCGTGCGATTTTGTTTTCTTAATACTGATTGGACTCTTCTACTCTTATTCTATCACAGATGGCGAGAACGCGTACCACTTCTTCAGCTGTGCAACAGCCAGAGCCTCCAGTTGTAGCTTCTACGAGGGGCAGAGGTCGAGGCCAACGTCGTGCCAGAGGCCGAGGTAGGGGCATGGCTCAGTCCAGGGCCCCAGCAGTGGAGCCTCAGGTAGCGTTTGAGGAAGAGGCTCCAGCCCAGACTGTTTCTGCCGGGCCAGCTCAGGTTTCAGAAGGGTTCATTGCCACTCCAGTGCTTCAGGATGCTTTGGTCCATTTAGTGGGCCTTATGGAGAGTGTGGCCCAGACTGGCACATTTCCCATGGCACCGGCCGTCTCTCAGACTGGCGGAGGAGCACAGACTCCTGCTACTCACACTCCGAAGCAGATGGCTCCCAAGTTTCAGACCCCAGCAGCTCAGGCAGTCAGAGTAGTTCAGCCAGTTGTTGTGGCACATGCCGGTGGAGATTGGACATGTCTTCTGAGGCTTTGTGGATGGCTATGTCTTCTGAGGCTTTGTGGAGATTGGACAAGTTCACCAAGCTCTTTCCAGTTCACTTTAGTGGTGCATCTTCAAAGGACCCCCAGGAGTATCTTGACAGCTGTCATGAGGTTCTTCAGAACATGGGTATAGTGGAGACCAATAAGGTCGATTTTGCTACATTTCAGATAGATTATTTGCTGACCAGACCAGCGGGGTCACCTTCTCTTACTTAGGACCAATTCTCTCAGCTCTTTCTATAGAATTTTCTCCCTGTCACATTGAGAGAGGAGCATCACCGTCAGTTCGAGCATCTTCAGTAGGGCAGTATGACTATTACTCAGTATGAGAACCGTTTTTTTGATTTGACCCGTCATGCTCTTCTTCTGCTTCCTACCGAGAGGGAGAGGGTGAGGGGGTTTATTGAGGGACTCGCTCTGCCTATTAGATTGAAGATAGATAAGGAGACTGGGAGTGAAATTTCTTTTCAGGAGGCAGCCAATGTCGCCAGGCGAGTCGAGGTGGTTCTTGCTTAGGGAGGTCAGGGGTCTGACAAGAGACCTCGTCATTCCGATGGGTTTAGCGGTGCCTCATCTAGAGGCAGGGGTACTTTTGGTAGAGGCCATCCTCCCAGGCCATTTCATTCAGCACTCCAGGCATCCCACGGTGCTCCAGGTGGTCGTGGCCCTCATATGACTTATTCTGATCAGCTAGCCTATAGTGCACCACCAGCTCCTATCAATGCACCTCCACTCCAGTGTTTTCAAGGTGGTTACTCAGGGCGACAGGGTCAGTTTCACGCCCAACAGTCATAGCAGCTGATGTCTTGCTATACTTGTGGTGATCCGAGGCACATTACTAGATGTTGCCCTCGTGCATCGAGCAGTTCTCAACATCAGGGTTCTTGTGCCACGGTCCCGACACCGGGTGCTGCACTGCCAAATCAGCTAGCTAGAGGTAGGGGTCATGCAGCCAGAGGTGATGGTCTGACCATTAGAGGTGGAGGTCAGGCTGCTAGAGGTGGAGGCCAGCCAACCAAGGGGCGTCCTAGAGATGTAGTTCAGAGTGGTGGGGCCCAGCCCCGTTGGTATGCTTTTCTAGCCATGCCTGAGGATGAGTCATCTGACGCCGTTATCACAGGTACTGTTTTGGTTTGTAGTAGAGATGCTTCAGTTCTGTTTGATCCGGGATCTACTTACTCCTATGTGTCATCTTATTTTGCTTCATATTTGGTTGTGCCTCGTGATTCTTTGAGTGCCCCTGTATATGTGTCCACACCTGTGGGGGATGCTATTGTTGTAGATCGTGTTTATGGTTCATGTATTGGGAGTTTTAAGACTAGTGTAGATCTCCTACTTCTCGATATGGTTAATTTTGATGTCATACTGGGTATGGATTGGCTGTCACCATATCATGCTATATTGGACTATAACGCCATGTCAGTGACCTTAGCCTTATGGGGATTTCCTCGATTAGAGTGGAGAGAGACTCCTGGCCATTCTACCAGCAGAGTTATCTCTTATATGAAGGCTCGGCGTATGGTCGAGAAGGGCTTATTTGGCTTATGTTCGTGATTCTAGTGCAGAGGTTTCTTCCATGGATTCCTTGCCAGTTGTTCGTGAGTTTCTAGAGGTATTTCCTGCAGATCTGTCGGGGATGCCACCCGATAGGGATATTGATTTCTGTATTGATTTGGCTCCGAGCACTCAGCCCATTTCCATTTCGCCATACCGTATGGCCCTGCCAGAGTATAAAGAATTGAAGGAACAATTGTAGGATTTACTTGATAAGGGCTTCATTAGACCTAGTGCCTCGCCTTGGGGTGCATGGGTGTTATTTGTGAAGAAGAAGGATGGATTAATGAGGATGTGCATAGATTACCGACAGTTGAACAAGGTCACTATAAAGAACAAGTATCCATTACCGAGGATTGATGATTTATTTGATCATCTTTAGGGTGCCAAGGTATTTTTGAAGATTGATTTGAGATCTGGCTACCATCAGTTGAGGATTAGGGCATCAGATGTCCCTAAGACAGCTTTTCGGACTCGACACGGGCATTATGAGTTTCTAGTGACGTCTTTTGGGTTGACAAATGCCCCAGCAGCATTCATGGATTTGATGAACCGAGTTTTCAAGCCTTATTTGGACTCTTTTGTGATTGTGTTTATTGACGATATCTTGGTCTACTCCTGCAGTCGAGAGGAGCATGAGCACCATCTTAGAGTTGTGCTTTATACTTTGAGATACGGCCAATTATATACCAAGTTTTCGAAGTGCGAGGTTTGTTTGGATTCAGTCGCTTTCTTGGGGCACGTCGTATCGGCTGAGGGCATTCAGGTAGATCATAAGAAGATTGAGGTAGTTCATAACTAACCTAGACCCACTTTAGCCACGGAGATCAGGAGCTTCTTGGGTTTGGCGGGTTATTACCGTCGATTTGTGGAGGGGTTTTCATCTATAACAGCCCCGTTGACCAGGTTGACCTAGAAGGGTACCCCATTTAGATGGTCAGATGAGTGTGAGGCAAGCTTTCAGAAGCTCAAGACAACTTTGACTACATCACCGGTGTTGGTGTAGCCCACAAGTTCAGGATCTTACACGGCATATTGTGATGCTTGCCGTATTGGGCTCGGTGCAGTATTAATGCAGGAGGGCATGGTGATTGCATATGCATCGCGACAGTTTAAGGTTCATGAGAAAAATTACCCTATCGATGATTTAGAGTTGGCAGCCATTGTTCATGCGCTGAAGATTTGGAGGCACTATATTTATGGTGTGTCATGTGAGGTTTTCACGGATCATCAGAGCCATTAGTATTTGTTCAAGCAAAAGGATCTCAATTTGAGGTAGAGGAGGTGGTTGGAGCTATTGAAAGACTATGATATCACCATCTTGTACCATCCCGGAAAGGCCAATATGGTGGCCGACGCATTACTAGGAAGGCAGCGAGTATGGGCATCCTTGCGTTCATTCCAATCGGTGAGAGGCCGCTAGCATCAGATTTTTAGACCTTGGCCAACCAGTTTGTGAGGTTGGATATTTCAGAGCCCAGTCGCTCAGTCTTCTTTGTTTGAGCGTATCAGAGATCGGCAGTTCGACGACCCTCATTTGTTGGTCCTTAGGGACACAGTACGACACGATGGTGACGAGCAGGTTACTGTTGGAGATGACAGAGTCTTAAGGATGCATGGTCATGTTTGTGTGCCTAATGTGGATGGTTTTCGTGAGTTGATTCTTGAGGAGGCCCACAGTTCCCGGTATTCTATTAATCCTGGTGTCGCAAAGATGTATCAGGACTTGCGACACCATTATTGGTGGAGGATGATGAAGAAGGATATAGTTACTAATATAGCTCGGTGCCTAAATTGTCAGTAAGGGAAGTATGAGCATCAGAGACCTGGTGGTTTGCTTCAAAAGATAGAGTTTCCTTAGTGGAAGTGGGAGTGTATCACTATGGATTCCGTTGTTGGACTCCCATGGACTCAGAGGAAGTTCGATGCCGTTTGGGTTATTGTGGACAGGCTGACTAAGTTAGCACATTTCATTCTTGTGGCAGTTACCTATTATTGGGAGTGATTGGTAGAGATTTATATTCGCGAGATCGTCCATTTTTATGGTGTGCCCGTGTCTATTATTTTTTATCGAGGTGCGCAATTCACCTCGCACTTCTGGAGGGCAGTACATCATGAGTTGGGCACGTGGGTTGAGTTGAGCACATCGTTTCATCCTCAGACAGACGGACAGTTCGAGTGTACTATTCAGATCTTGGAGTATATGCTCCGTGCATGTGTTAAAGACTTCGGAGGATCGTGGGATCAGTTCTTACCCCTTGCAGAGTTCACCTACAACAACAACTACTAGTCGAGCATTCAGATGGCTCCCTATGAGGCATTATATAGTAGGTGGTGCCGTTCGCCAGTTGGGTGGTTCGAGCCGAGAGAGGCTCGGTTGTTGGGTAAAGATCTAGTACAATATGCCTTGGATAAGGTCAAGATTATTCAGGATTGACTTCGCACAGCTCAGTCCAGGAAGAAGAGTTATGCCGACCGTAGAGTTCATGATGTTGTATTCATAGTCGGTGAGAGAGTGTTTCTCCGGGTATCACCCATGAAGGGTGTCATGAGGTTTGGGAAGAAGGGCAAGCTGAGCCCTAGATATATCGGACCTTTTGAGATTCTCGAGAGAGTGGGAGAGGTGGCCTACATGCTTGCGTTGCCTCCGGAGTTATTAGCAGTTCATCCGGTATTCCATGAGTCCATGCTCCGGAAGTATCACGGCGATCCGTCTCACGTGTTAGATTTCAGCTCTGTCCAGTTGGACAAGGATATAACTTATGAGGAGAAGGCGATGGCCATTCTAGCCTGGCAGGTTCATCAGTTGAGATCGAAGAGTTATCCTTCAGTCCGAGTGCAGTGGAGAGGTCATCCCATCGAGGCAGCAACTTGGGAGTCCGAGCCGGACATGTAGAGTTGATATCCCCACTTATTCACCAGTTCAGGTACTTTTCTATGTCCGTTTGAGGACGAACGGTTGTTTTAGAGGTGGAGAATATGATGACCCAATAGGTCATCTCATGTTTGAAACCTAATTCTGTGATCCGAAGCCTTAAAATCATGTGTTTATCCTTTCTCAATTTGCTGTATCGTTCGAGCATCTTACCGGAAAGCTTTTATGTTAAAAACTGATAAAAATAAGAAATTTTACCTAAAAACTTCATTTGAGTTGACTTCGATCAACATTTTTGGTAAACGGGCCTCGATTCATGTTTTGACAGTCCCGATGGGTCTTTATCATTTTTTGAGACTTAGGCGTATGCTCGAAATCGAAATCGGTATTCCCTAGCCCGAGATATCGGACTTTGTCATAATTTGATAGTTAAAGGCTAAATGAATTGGAAATGTTTGACCAAAGTTTGACTTTTTGGATCACGGGTCTGTATTTTGGTTCCGAAATCCGGTATAGGTCCAATACCACATTTATGACTTGTCTGTAAAATTTGGTGAGAAACAAAGTTGGTTTGGCGTGATTCGGACTTCCGGTTATGAAAAATAGAAATTTCAAAGTTTTCTTGAAAATTTCATTTGATTTGGTGTTCAATTCATAGTTCTAGGTGTTATTATGGTGATTTTATATGATGTTTTTAGACTAGTGTGCACCTTTGGTTAGAGCCCCGAGGGCTCGGGTGAGTTTCGGATAGGCTACAGAGTGAATTTGGATTTGCTGAAATTGCTAGTGTAACTGATCTTGTTGCAGGCCTCTGATCTCGCATTTGCGAGATCAGGCATCGCAATTGCGACATTTGAGAGTTCCACATTTGCGAGCTTCTCATCGCAAATGAGAAGAGAAGTTGGGCCACGCAGGTTTCGCAATTCCGAAATAATCTTCGCAATTGAGAAGTTGGTCTGGGGAAGGTAGTCTTCACATTTGCGAAAATTATGTCGCATTTGCAGTTATCTAGAGTTCTCATTTGCAAAAAATGCAGAAGTGTGAAGGACTTCGCATTTGCGAAGCTCGGGTCACAAATGCGACATCTGCAGCTGATGAAATAAGAGTTAGACGGGATTTTTGGTTCATTTCCCAAATTTTCAAACCTAGAAGCACAAAAAGCGATTTTCCAAAGAACCTTTTTTCCCCAAATCATTGGTAAGTGATCTTGAACTAATTTCTTTCAATATTTCACTACTTTTCTTAAGATTTCAACCTTAAATATAAGGTTTTCATGGTAGAATTGAGGGTTTTTGGGTAGAAACAAGGGATTGGATAAATTGGGGATTTAGACCTCAAATTGAGGTCGGATTCCAAAACCAATTATATAACCGGGCTCGGGGGTGAATGGGTAATCGGGTTTTGGTCCGAATTTCGGGTTTGGACCAAGCGGGCCCAGGTGTTGACTTTTGTTTACTTTTTCAAAAATAGCCTAAATTGAATTCTTTGCAATCGTGGGTAGTTCCTAAGGCTTTATTTGAATTGTTTGGTTGGTAATTTGCTAGATTCTATTGGTTTGGAGGCTTGTTTGAAGGGAAAAGCTGTGATTGAACTTTGAATTTGGCCGTTGGCACGAGGTAAGTGTCGTGGCTAACCTTGACTTGAGGGATTAGGACCTAATTGTCTATTTGCTACGTGTTTAGATATTGGGTACCACGTATAGGTGAGGTAACGAATACGTATGCGTTGTTTTCGGGTTATAGCATGCGGGTGGGTCTTATTCTTGTAATTGTTGCTTTCCTTGATCATATTATTCATGCTTAGACTAGTTAATTGGGATGTTGATCATTGTTATTATATTTAAGGACTTTGGTATTGATTGAATGTTGAATCAAGTTGAGGTTGGTATTGTGGAACCAAATGTTGAAGTAAGATTTGATCTTGTTAATTTTATCCCCCTGTTGTCATTGTTTGGTGAGGGAGAGTGCTAATGCACGAAGGGTGATGTCATGCCGTTTCTATTGACTTTATGTGAGGTTGAGAGTGTTAATGCACGAAGGGTGATGTCGTGCCATAATGTGAGTGTAATGCACTAAGGATGATGTCGTGCCGTTTCTATTGACTTTATGTGAGGTTGAGAGTGTTTATGCATGATGGGTGATGTCGTGCCATATTGTGAGTGTAATGCATGAAGAGTGATGTCGTGCCATGTTATGAGAGTTAATGCACGAAGGGTGATGCCGTACCATGTTACGAGAGTTAATGCACGAAGGGTGATGTCGTGCCGTTTCTATTAATTTTATGGTGAGGATGAGAGTAAAAGCACGAAGGGTGATGCCATGCACTTTCCCTTTATTATCTTCATTGATTTTTATTAGTTCATAGTATATTTACTGTTCAAGTTATCTTTCTACTGTGATTCTCTATCTCGTATTTCCCCCAGCATGTTTCCCCCTCTCAATATTAACTGTTTAGTTCTTTACTGTTATTTGTATATACACTGTTAAACTGTAAATGTTTGATTGTAGGTGTCTTGTCTTAGCCTCGTCACTACTTCGTCGAGGTTAGGCTCGAGACTTACCGATACATGGGGTCGGTTGTATTGATACTGCACTATGTATTTTTTTATACAGATTTTGGTACCGACTCGGGTTGATCGAGAGTTTAGCTGTTGGACCCGCTATTCGGAGACTCAAGGTAGATCTGTCGGCGTCCACAGACCTTGAAGTCCCCGTCTATCTTTCTGTTTTTACTGTTTCTTTCATTCAAACAGTTGTACTTCTTTCAGATTATTACTTGTAGTAAATTATAGAATGCTCGTGAATTGTGACGCCAGATCCAGGTAGTAGTAAATGATGAAGTTGTTATAATATTCCGCACTCGTTATAGCTTATTTACTGTTAATTATTGTAATGTACAGGAATTGACTTCTTAATACTTTAACGTCGGCTTGCCTAGTAAATGGGATGTTAGGCGCCATCATGGTCCCGATGGTGGGAATTTCGGGTCGTGACAAACAAAACAACGAATTTGAAGGAAAACGTATTGATTTCAGCGCTCGGCCAACACTGGCCTTGACCCTGCAATACAGGATTTCTCCTATTACATCCAGGACAAGGTTTTTTCGGCCCTACACGATCCCAACTCGTATAAAGGGGATTGTAAACCTATTTTGTAGGATATCTATATACTTTTGGGAGGAGAACACACCACTTTTGAGGGGAGAATGCAAACCACGCTTGGAGGAGGCTTCCAACTAGTTTTTCTTCTCTTCTCTTCCTTTAATTTATAGTTTATTAGTTCTAGAGTTGTGGTGTGGTACATAAATGTTATAGTTTGAAACATGAGCTATTCTTATTAATTTGTCATATTGGTTTATTTATTTAATTTTGCTTAATTATTTGATTGCTTGATCACCAATTGATTATTATCTACGAATCTAGGATTGAACTCGGGAGAAGGAATTTTAGATTGCATATAGGATTGAGCAGAGCAAGATCTTGAACGTGAATTACGGGGATTGGATTTGCGGTTAGGATAGGAAAATACTTAATCGCCTTGCTTGGTTATTATACATGAATTATTAATGCGTTCTTGTTAATCCTAATTCCATAGGAATATAGGTTTTAGGTTGGCTTGAATAGGCGAGTAGTACTTCCGGAGAATACTACGATTAGTATTAATCTTGTTCATTTGTTTGTTTCTTTGCTCCTCGGTATTTTGGGCATTGCGATTTAACCTCGTGTTAATTCTATTTCCGCTTTTATATTAAATTCTGTCTTCTTATTCTTATTCTTATTATTATTATTATTATTATTATTATTATTATTATTATTATTATTATTATTATTATTATTATTATCATAATTTGTTGGTTTAATATCTTAATAGTAGTCTTCGATGTTTTTCTTCAAAATTATTGACCTTAAACCTTCATTCTATGTCTGAAGTTATCTATTATTTGTGCTCTGTGAAGATAAAAAGATTTGGAGCAAAATTAAACAAAACACAGGAAAAAAGGAAAATAAAAGAATAAAAAGGAAGGAGACAAAGGGGGACATCCTTTGGTGTTTGTCCCCCCAAGTGGAAGACAAGCAAAAAAAGAAATACAGTTTTAACACGGCGAGGAATTCGAAGGAAAACATACTGATATCAGCACTGGCCTCAACCTTGCATTACGGGATTTCTCGAATTACATTCGGGACAAGGTTATTTCGGCCCTACATGATCCCAACTCGTATAAAAGGGATCGTAAACCTAATTTGGAGGAGATCTAACATTCTTTTGGGATGACAATACGCCACTTTGGAGGGGAGAACGCAAACCACGCTTGGAGGAGGCTTCCAACTAGTTTTTCCTCTCTTCTCTTACTTTAATTCATAGTTTATTAGTTCTAGAGTTGTGGGTTTCTACATGAATGTTATAGTTTGAAACATGAATTATTCTTATTAATTTGTCATATTGGTTTATTACTTCTATCTTACTTAATTATTTGATTGCTTGATCACCAATAGATTATTATCTACGAATCTAGGATTGAACTCGGGAAAAGAAATTTTAGATTTCATATAGGATTGAGTAGAGCAAGATCTTGAACCTGAATTACGGGGAATGGATTTGCAGTTAGGATAGGGAAATACCTAATTCCTTGCTTTTTTATTATACAGGAATTATTAATGCGTTTTTGTTAATCCTAATTCCATAGGAATATAGGTGTCAGGTTAGCCTATATTTTGGGCCTCTCATGACCTGACCTCTTGGAAGTCTGAATTTGAATAGGGGAGTAAGGGTTGGTATTATGAGGAATATTATCAATTAAGGGAATATGCAAAATGACGTTGTTTACTAACAACGTTGGTGAATGATTGGTCTATGGAGAGAGTTGATCTTGCACAAGAAATTGACAGGTTTGCCTTGGTTGTGCACAACTTTGGGCATATTTGATTGCAAAGGTTGATGTGTGCAACACCCAACAATTTAGTGATGAGTTGTGTGAAGTTGAAAAAGATCTTCTAGGCCAAATTGAGGAGCTAAAACGAGAATATTAACCATCAGACCATGTTCTTGTTGATAATGTCGAGGTCGAGGGAGTATATATTATTGAGGATATAAAAAATAATGCAGTTTTGGAGTTGGGGCATGTTTATCCTCTTTTTCTACATTATGTTTGGATGGAGACATGAAGATCAAACCTTTGGAGAGATGTATAGATGAATAACAAGACCCTTACATTCTTAAAATTCACGATACCAAAAAGACAAAACGAAGTACCTCACTTAAGGGCCAAAAGGGAAAGATGCGATATTTATTGCTTGGTTCCTTTATTTTCATGCCACCGCCCAAGGAACATGACAGAAAAATTAATGCATAATTGGGGGCGAAATTCATATCCTCAGAGTGGAGAAAAAAGTGATAAAGTTGGTGTAAGTTGTGCCACGACTATAAATAAGGCGCTTGTTGGAAGGCAGCCAAATTCTATTGCTTTTTTTTATTGTGTTAGTTTTATAGTGTTATTTTTTATAATTTGCAGGAGTAGGAGCATGAAATCAAAGTTATTAGGCGTGTGCAAAAGCGAGCATAGGGTTGGAACTAAGTGTGGGGTTGATTTTGGGCATATTTCTATATGTTTTGATGTTACTTTACTCATGTTTTAACCGGGCTTTGGTGCTATTTGATGGTTAAATTTTCCAACATGTGTTTAATTATTGGTTTTATGACTAATTGAGTGTGTGATGATTTAGGATGTTTGGAGTGCAAAAATATGAAGAAAAGGTTCTCTAGCTATATGAGAATAGGGTGGATGCCTCGCATCCAACATATGAAAACAAAAGTGTATTTGGTGCATCCTTGACAGTGAAGTCGGGAGAAGGCATCCGCCTTAGCATCCGCACCTGGGCACATCAGGGATGAAGGAACAGAGAGTGGATGCGAAGCATCCACCCCAGCATGCGATGCTGAGAAGTTGAAGCTAAGGCGGATGTGAAGCATTCACCCCAGCATCAATCCATGAAGCTGAGTCGGAAAAGGAAAAGGAAAATCTTCGCCCACGAGTTTTGTATGCAATATATAAGCCAAAAACGCCTCTTTTAGGTAATCTAACAAACTTGGAAGCGGAGAAAAGCCATCACAGAGTTTGGAGACTGTGGAATTTTTAAGTTCTTTTTTTCCCTTCTTATGTTGAATTTTATGTATTCTTGGGAATTAATTGATATTGCTACCATGACTATGCGTGGCTAAACTCTTTTATTCTAGGGTTATGATTTTATATAAATATTGATATTCGAATACTAATTTGACGAGTTACTTTATCATATTGAGCTATTTATTCATATCCCGAGTTTAATTATTTTACTGCCTAGCTAACAGTGAAATACTATGCATGAATCATGAGTTGAACTTGAAAGAGGTAGTTCTTGATTGCAATAGGGGTGAATAGAGCACGATCTTGAACCTAGTCATAGGAGAATTAATTTACAAATACATATAGAAATATACCTATTCGCCGTACTCAGCCACTTGTGCAAGAAATTATTAATGCGTTCTTTTTATCTCTAATCTCAAAGAAATAGAGGTAAATTGAATAGACGAGTAGAATTTGTCAAATTTCTACGAGTATTATTATCCTTGCAGGTTAATAACCCAGGTAAAATAATGAGTCGAGTCGATTGAAGAATTCAACAGGATTGTTATCCAGTCATAACCCTGGAATATTATTTCTCATTGTATAATATTCTTCGTGCTAAGTGTGTTAGTTCATTAGTTTTTTATTTACTTGCAATTATAATTAGTATAATTAATCAAACAAAAACCAACTTGAAATTATTATTGTCTTGATAAATTAGAATTCGCTTAATTTAGTTGATAATTAATAACAAGTCCTCGGGGGAATGATACTCTACTCACTCTTTATTACTTGATTGGCCGTGTATACTTGCGTGTGAGATTTTGGGCAAGAAGTTTTTGGTGCCATTGCTAGGGACTTCGAAATTAATTGTTTCACTAGATCAAGCTTTTACTATCTATCAAGTCAAGTTTTAATTTTTAATTTTGTGTTTTCTAGTTTTAGTATAATTTAGTACATTTTTACTCGTGTGAGATGGCATATTTTAATAAAAATTGGTTGAATGTTGGTTATTCTTATTTTTGTGATCGTTGTCCATATTGTGGAGTACCACACTTATGGCAAAATTATAAAAATATTTTCGGGAACGAGTTGGGTGGATCATCTCAATCTTTTGCGTGAAATATTTATAATATATGTGGTGGTCAAGGTGGACATCGGGATGGCTGTCCTAATTCTTATTATCCTTCCCCGAGCTCTTATTATGATTTTTTTAATAATGTTTCTGAGTTTGATAGGAGCAATGATGTGGGGGATGTGGAGCATGTTGCCTGTATTATGGACATGGTGAGGCAAGTAGCCGAGCAACAAGATAAAAATCAAGAAGCTATAAAGAAAATTAGTGCAAAAATCACGAGAATGAAGGCCTGGGTGGAGTAATTAGCTGAAAAGAGCGAGTTCCCACAAGAAGATAACTTTGAAGAAGCAGATATAGTGAGCCAATCTTGGCTAAAGGAGCAAGCTCAACTGATGAAATTTCATGAGTTTCTCCGTAATGCTCTTTCAAACATGGCAAAACAGTTGATAGAAGGAAGAACTGAGCTCAGGTAAGAGCTAGACCAATTTGACTCAGATATCCATGACCTGCATGCTCAATTGAATAAAAAGGTAGAGGCGTTTGATGCCCAACAACCAATTGTTATGGATACTTGCCAGCTTGTGGAGTAAAAAGAGGAGTTCCAACCATTCATCAAAATTATTATTGATGACGCCAAGGTTGAGGAAGTTTGCAAAAGTGAGGATATCAAAAGTGGAGCGATTTTAGAGTTGGAGCATATTGGACCTCATTTTAACCACTTTTCAACATTACGTGGGATGATGATATAGGAATCGATCCTTTCGATCCTATGAAGGAGTCAAGGAATGAAGAACAAAGTGCATATACTCTAATTTCGCTAGGCCAAGAAGACAAAATGTCATTCCTCACTTAAAGGTCAAGAAATGCAAGATGCGGCATTATTTGCTTGGTTCTTTTGTATTCATAGCACCACTCCAGATCCATAATCGCAAGATTGACTCAAATTAGAGATACAATTTATATCTTCGAGGTGGAAGAAAAAGTGGTGAAGTTGGTATCGTACCCCTTTTTCTCGCGAAATTGGGTTTTGACATATTACAACTCTTTTGGATAGAAGATAGGGTATTAAGGAAATAAGAGTCACCACCTAACGATTATTGAGATGTGCTAGGGCACCTATTATGCAGATAACTCAGTTTGACTAGTCAGCATCACCAAAGATCGGGTAAGGGCTCAAATTACCTGAAAGAGAAGGTGTTAGACGCTCTTCGAGGTCCACAACTGTGGGTCCCGACCAAACTTAAAACTATGTGGATTACAAATAGGTAGGATAAACACATAGAGTAAGGATCAAAAGAATTCATTGGCACAATGAGAAGTGAGTATTACAGGAATATAACTATTATATCAATGTTAGATGATTAGACGAATAAAGGAGAGGAAATGGGGGGTCCTAAGTTTTTTAGCCTAAAGGATTACCCCGTGCAACATAAATAATATTTCGTAACTCCCTTGAAATAAGGATTTACTCATATTATTCAGCATGTACAAACTATCATCTCCTGCTACCCGATTACTATGTTTAAGTTGTTTACCTAAAGCGTTCTAATTCAATTCTAAGTCGTACCTTATGTGTGCACTACCCATCCCATGCCTACGGTCCAGGAGGCATTGGACCTCTATTTAGGTGGTTCTAGACTTTACTTAGGCTGCTCAAAATGATAAAAACTAGGCGACATACAAAACAGGTTGGACTTCAGGTAAGGACAGTTAAGGGCTCAAGTTAGCCTCCACACTTAAACAACAAATGCATGCAAACAGGTTCTCACATTAAGCGTTTAGACAGTCTCAGGACTGAGATAAAATTAGAGATCGTTAAGCCCTATAAACATGATTTCTAGATGACCATGGACTCAAACAGGCAGGCATTTTAAG